>NC_056745.1:1122964082-1123056582 GCF_019279795.1 Protopterus annectens
TCAAATAATAACGCAATTGCCTGTGTACATCTAAAGTGTGCAAAATCTTTTCCCCTTTATTTTGGGGATCTGCATAAAACGTAGGCAAATGAATAGTTTGGTTTAAAGCCACACTAGAAACCACTTTAGGCATAAAGGAAGGATTAGTACGTAATGATACCCTATCCTTATGAAAAATCAAAAAAGGCTCAACCGCCATAAGGGCCTGCAACTCAGAAACCCTTCTTGCAGAAGTAATGGCCAACAAAAAAGCAGTCTTCCATGACAAGTATTTCAGTTCAGCAGTAGCTGCAGGCTCAAAAGGTTGTAGAGTAAGTTTCTCCAACACAAAATTGAGATCCCAAGCAGGAGTAGGAGCTCTACGTGGGGGTCTTATATTCTTTGCCCCTCTAAGAAATTGCTTAAACAAAGGATGTGAAAACAATGGTGGGTCACAATCATAGTGAGCTGAAATTGCTGCAGCATGAATCTTAATGGAAGAGAAAGACAAACCTTTGTCTAATAACTCAGTAAGATATTGAAGAGCCACACTCAAATTAGGCTCAAATCTCCAAATTCTTTGCTGCAGTCCAAAATAAAAATCTCTTCCATTTTTCTGCGTACACTTTCCTTGTACTAGGTCTTCTGGCTTCCATAATCACATTTAAAACTTGTTGAGGAAGTTGAGACCTGCTGTCTTTCAAAACAGAATATGCCAGGCTGTTAGATGAAGAGAGTGAAGCTTGATATTGAGCAGACGACCGTCCTTCTGAGACAACAGATGTGGAATCAAGGGTAAAGGCCATGGAGGCTTCTTTACCAGACTCCTCAGTAATGGGTACCAGTGCTGCCGAGGCCAATCTGGAGCTATTAAAATCATCCTTGGCTTGTCTTGTCTGACCTTTAGAAGCACCTTTGGAAGAAGAGGCAGAGGTGGAAACGCATACACATGAAGATTTTTCCAACTGAAAGAAAGAGCATCCACTTTCCAAGCTGTGTGATGAAACCTCTTTGTGCAAAACTTTGGCAGCTGGTGGTTTAGTGGAGAAGCGAACAGATCTATGTCTGGAGTTCCCCAGGACACTGTCAACTTTTGAAATACATGAAGATCCAGTTTCCACTGTGGGGATCCATGATTTGTCTGCTTAACACATCTGCTAAGGAGTTCTGTGCTCCCGGCAGAAACCTTGCCTGAAGAGTTAGTTGCAAGCTGAGCGCAGTCTCCCATAAAATCATTGCTTGCCTGCACAATGGGTAAGAATGTGTTCCCCTTGTTTGTTGATGTACCACATGACAGTTGTGTTGTCTGTTAGAATCAACACCTGCCCTGGAAGAAGTAACTCCTTGAAAGCCATTAATGCAAACTGGACTGCTAACATCTCCTTCATGTTGATATGTAGATGCTGTAGTCTGGCAGGCCACTTGTCTTGTATCCACTTTCCATTTAGATGAGCTCCCCAAGCAATGTCTGAGGCATCTGTCGTTAGAATTTGACTCGCCTCTGGCCGGGTCACAGAGAGTCCCTTGTTTAGGTGACATTCCTGAGCCCACCACAAGAATTCCTTTTGAATGCAAGGTATTATTTGAATGACAGTGTCCAAATCTTGGCAGTGCTGTGTCCATACATTTTGAGATACCATTGTAGCTTCCTCATATGCAGTTTGGCATTGGGAAGCACCAGAATACAAGATGCCATGAACCCTAAGGCTTGAAGGACTGTCCTTGCAGTCAGCCCGGACTGAAGAGATAGTTGATGGAAGTAACTGGAAAGATTCTTTTGTTTGTCCGGGGTTAAAAGGCCATCTGGGCTGCTGTATTCAGTCTCACACCCAGAAAGCACATGTCTTGAGAGGGTACTAGACTGGACTTTATTTCGTTCACAGAATACCCTAGGCATCTTAGCACTGCTATGACATATTCCAAATGCTGTAGAAGGTCTTCCTTTTCTTGAGCCAGAATCAGGCAATCGTCCAAGTAAGGATAGATTTGAATTCCTTTTAGCCTGAAGTAAGCTATCACTGGAGCCAGAACCTTTGTGAATACTCTGGCTGCAGTAGATAAGCCAAAGGGCAATGCAGAGAACTGATAATGAGAATTTCCAGCTCGAAAACGCAGATACTTTCTGCAACTTAGTCTTATAGGCACATGAAGGTAAGCTTCCTTGAGATCTAAAGTTACCATCCAGTGATCTTTGCCCAGCAGAGGTAAAAGCTGTTGTAACGTCAACATTTTGAACTTGGGAATGTCCAGATAAGTGTTGAGGATAGATAAATCCAAAATTGGTCTCCACGTGTTCCCCTTCTTCGGTACTAGGAACAGGCGAGAATAAAATCCTAGGCCCCTTTCTGGCACAGGAACCGGCTGAATGGCCCCTATTTGGAGTAACTGAGAAATTTGCTTGTGAGCCTCTTGTCTTTGTAGAGGAGGAATGTCTGGCATGCCTTTGAAAGGAGGCAAGGTATGGAAATAAAACCTGTAACCGTGGTGAATGATATCCAGAACCCATCTGTCTTGGGTAATTAAATCCCAATTTTCTTTGAAAAGAGACAGTCTTCCTCCCAACGGTGCTGCCAGGCGAGAATGAACTGGCAGCTGACTGGGAATCATAAGCAGGATAAGTCCATCCCCTAGCAGGCCAATTTCTACTAAACTTCGGAGGCTGCACCTGCAAAAAATCTTTAACAGTTTGCATAGACTTAGCCTTGTCCTCCATTTTCTTCAAAACTGCTTCTACAGGCGAACCAAACAACACATCAGACTGCAAGGGAGCATCCAAAATCCGTGTCTTAACATGCTCAGCTAAATTCTGATCTCTCAACCAGGCGTGCCTACGAAGAACAGAACCAGTGGCAGCCACCCTGGAGGAGGCCTGCACAGCATCAAAACCACATTGCAAGGAATGTTTACCCACCTGTTCAGACACATGAACTAAATCCTGCAACTCTTTACACTCAATACCTTCCGCCAGAGCATCCACCTTAGATTTCAACTGTGAAAGAAGATAATTCTGATATTTTAACATGTGAAACTGACAATTCAACGCCCTCATGGCTAACGTGGAAGAAGTATACACTTTCTTTCCCCATCTATCCAAAGCCCTTGCCTCTTTATCAGGAGGGACAGGATTTTTAACAACTGAGGCCTTCACACCTTTAGGCCCCTGAGAGACAGTTTCCGGGTCTGCCCTAGGACTCTTAAAAAGATACTTATGAGCTTCAGGCACCCTATAATACCTATCCGGTTTAACTGGGGCAGGAGGCAAAGAATCCGGATTCAGGGAAGCCTCTGCAAAAACATCTTCCACCACATTCAAAACAGGAGGTATAGCTAAAGGCCTATGCTGGGGTAAAACCAAAAATTCCCTAAGCCTTTTCCTGGAAATCAGAGAAATCTTGACCTTCCCATTTAAAATGCTCCCTCATGGAATGCAGAGTCTCTGAAAATGAAAAATCCTCAGGAGGGGAAGCTGAAGGAGTAGAATCATCCACATCAGAATCAGAATAAGGAGGGTACTCCTGCAAGTCTTCAGCCGAAGACTCAGAAGCCTCCGAGCATTGCTCAAAACTCTCAAACTCAGGTTCCACCCTAGGCCTCTTATCAGGAGGGGGCATAGAACCCCTTATCATAGTAATCAAATCCTCTGCCATTTTAAGCATATGTTTCTTAGGCAAAGACCCTGAAGCACTAGGAGAAACCCCCACTGAAGCAAAACTCGGCCTGCCCGTCAAAGAAGCCTTGGAAACAGTAGGGGAGGCTCTGACCACCTTAGGAAGAGAGGGAAGAACAGCCACCTGAGAAGCCCCCTCAGCCTGGCCTACTTCCTGAGAGGATACATCCTGTAACAGTAAAGTCTCTCCCTGAGACTCCAAAGAAACACCTGGCAAAACCTCCGGCTCCACTGAGCCTCTAAAGAACCGGCGTCTGGGACTGTCGGTTCTTCCACTCTAGGCTTTGCTGTTTTGTCCTTGCTTTTTAGCGAAGCCGCGCCGGAGCATCCGACGGCATTTTATAATTACAACGCTTCCCAAACACTAACCTGGCACAGTCTAACCTTCTCTTAATAGTGCGTTTGTTAAATCTAGCACAAGAGCGGCATCCAACAACGTCGTGCTCAGGCCCTAAACAAGGTATACACAAAGTATGGTAATCCCTATGAGGTATCTGTTTCCCACAAGAAATACAGTTATTCACTTTTTCTGACATCCGGTTAAATACTGAGGCAAGAAAAAATCAAAATGTTCCCCAACGGGGTACTTAGCCAACTTTGATTCGGTCTGAAACTCTGGCTTCAGAAACTTTCAGAACGCCAACCTGCACTCGCAAAATTGCTTCTGCATCGGACCATGCGGCAAAAAAGACTGAGGATATGACGTCGGTCATGCGCATTAGTACCCTGACGTACTGACGTCAGTCTAATGCGCCCTGACCAACGTCAGCCATATACTTTGGTATTCGGGCCGACTGGACAGCGGACTACCCAATAGTTAGGACTGCAGCAATGTGGAATGAAGAACATCTGGAGGTATAGCTAAGGGCCTATGTTGTGGTAAGTGCAGAAAGGTCCTAAGCCTTTTTCTTGAATCTGAGAAATCTTGTCCCTGCCATTGGAATTGTTCTCTCATGGCATGTAAGGTTTCCCCAAAGGAAAATTCCTCTGGTGGAGAGGCAGATGGAATGGATTCTTCAGCATCGGAATCTTCATAAGTAGAAAAAGGAGCCTCTGGCTGATCTGTAATGTCTGAGTCATCCGAAGAATCATCAGAGGACACTGGCTCGGGGGGCTCTGCTCTAGGTCTCTTTTCTGGAGGCTGAGAGGCCCTGTCTGGGTGAGATTGGGATCCCTAATTAAGGAGATTAAATCCTCTGCCAGAGTAAGCATTTGTGAACTAGAAGTGGGCCTGTGTGAGGGGGGCTTAACAGGCACTGATTTAACAGTTTTAGCTGCTTTAGCCCTGGCAAAGGCCTTTATAGACATGGCTGCAGGAGGCCTAGCAGCACCACGTGCTGGGGTAGAGACATCCAAAGGGATGGTGTCTGATTATTCACTAGGAACCACAGTAGTAGGCAAAACTTCAGAGGCCGATTCAACTAAGGTAGCAGGAGCCTCGGTAGTAGTCATGGATTCGGCTGAAGATTGACCCGTTTTCTCGGTTTCGGCCGAAACCGAGACACTCGCGGCTTGCTTAACCGTGGTTTCGGCGAAACGCGACCGCGAGTGTCGGTCTTTTTCTTTGCGTTTTTTAACAATTTGGGTAGTCGGAGGATCCGACGGCATAATGTACGCAAAATCTGAGCTGAAAAACTGTTCAGCAAACTCCGACCGACGCCTAAGCGTTTGTCGGTTGAAGGAAGCACAGGCTAAACAGGCTGCTACGTCGTGGTCTGGGCCTAAACAAGGTAGGCAGTAAGAGTGGAAATCTTTATGAGGTATTTGTTTCCCACAAGTTAAACAGTTATTTACTTTTTCTGACATCGGCTGAGGCAAGAAAGAGTCCCCAACGGGTACTTAGCTTTTTAGAAGTCTTCGAAGTAGTATTCGGTAGTAGTAATCTCTGGATCTGACCGACCGGCACTTGCGAACAGCTTCTGCTTCGGGCGCCACACGGCAAGAAAGACTGAGGAAAATGGCGCCGGCTGATGCCTTTATACCCGAAGACCAGCAGAGATGACGTCGGGTGAAGTGCGACATCAGCCGAAGCCGGACCCAGTCTTTGGAATCCGGCTGACCGAAGGGCTGCCAGACGACAGGACAACCCATTTGTTATGACTGCAGATGCAGCCTTGAAGGACATCCTGCTTTGAAACGGAGGTATCTTCTGCATGATTCCCTTACTGGGATATGCAGGTATGCCTCTTTTAAGTCTAGAGTTACTAACCAAGCATTCCTGCCTAGCATAGGCAGCAGCTGTTGCAAAGTCAGCATTTTGAATTTTGGAATGTCCAGGAACGTGTTCAGAATCGATAAGTCCAGAATTGGACGCCATGAATTGTCTTTTCTGGGTACCAGGAAAAGTCTTGAACAAAAACCTTGTCCTTTTTCCTTTTCTGGTACCAGTTGAATAGCCCCCATATCCATGAGGGACATTACTTGTTTCTGAGCCTCTGCCCACTGGTTTTGTGGCAGATCTGGCCATCCGTTTGGAATTGGCAAAGTATGGAAATGAAATCTGTACCCCTGGGATACTACATTTAATACCCACTTGTCCTGGGTAATTAACTGCCAATTTTGAGCATGAAGTCCTAGTTTTCCCCCGATGGGGGCTGCCAAAAGATAAGTGCTTGGTGATGGTAGAGGAAAGTCATTGAGACTGCTTACTGTAGGGTTGTGCTTTGTTACCTCCAGATTTGGAGGTGGAGGCACCCCATTGCTTTGATCTGTAAGAACCCTGTGATTGGTATCTGGGGCCTTTTGAGTACCTGGATTTGCCCTGAGTGGCTCTGTTGGACACAGGAAAGGACCAATTTTTAGTAGGCCAGTGTCTACTGAACCTGGGTGGCTGCACTTGCAAGAAATATTTTACCGTTTGCATAGATTTAGCTTTGTCTTCCATTTTCTTTAAAACCTCTTCTGCCTTATTACCAAACAGAGTGTCATGCTGCAAAGGGGCATCCAACAATTTAGCTTTAACATGATCAGGCAGATTTTGCTCCTTGAGCCAGGCATGCTTTCTGCAGCCTTACAAGAGGCCTCCAAGGAATCAAAACCACATTGCAAAGTATGCTTTCCAACCTGTTCTGCTGAATGCAATAATTCCTGTAACTCTCTTATTTTCCACACAATCAGAAATCAACATCATTTTCTGTTTCAGCAAGCCCATAACATGCTGTTGTTATTTAAGCATATCAAACTGACAGCTTAAAGCCCTGATTGCCAAGGTTGCAGACGTATAAACCTTCTTACCCCATCTATCCAGTGCCCTGGAATCTCTATCAGAAGGGATAGGATTTTTGGCTGTAGAGGCCTTTACACCCTTTGGACCCTGAGAAATAGTCTCAGGATCAGCAGCAGGATTTTTGAAAAGAAATTTGTGTGAGTCAGGAACTCTGTAATACCTGTCTGGCTTACTAGGAGCCGGAGGCAGGGAATCAGGAGCCATGCTTGATTCCGACAACACATCATCAACAATGTCTAATACAGGAGGTATTGCCAAAGGCCTATGCTGAGGAAGAAGGAAATCCCTAAGCCTCTTTTTTGATTCAGAGAAGTCCTGACTCTCCCAGTGAAAATGTTCCCTTAAAGTATGCAGTCTCTCCAAAAGAGTAATCCTCAGGAGGAGATGCAGATGAGATGGATTCCTCTGCATCAGAATCCTCATAGGGTGGAATAGAAAATTCCTGATCAAAAGAGGAATCAGAAGAAATGGAAACCTGATCTGAAGATTCATAATCAGTGCCTTGCCTAGGCCTCTTAGCAGGGGGGGGGACGACGACGACGACGACCCCTGATCAAGGTAATTAAATCCTCAGCCATTTTGATCATCTGTTTTTTAGGCATAGGGGCCTGAGCATGTGGCTCACGCATCGTTTTTTTTAGACATAGAAGTTGTTTTTGACCTTGTTTTTGTTGCTGGCGTCGGTTTAATATAAAAATGTTGAGGCCTGAAAACACCCTCAGAAGCCGGTGCCTGCTCAGCGGCTCCAGACCGCGGGTACAATACTCTGAGAATTTCACGGCATACCGGACTCCGAATGGGTCTTGGTAGAGGCCTGCGACTCAAAAGTATCAGGTATCAGGGGCTGCGAAAGCACCTCACTGAGTACCGGTGAACCGGCAGCTGACTTAGGAGAAGCTTTGTCGTCGGTTTTGGACCTCGACGGTCTATTTCTGTCCTTTTCTTTGCATTTTTTATGAACTCCGGTCGTCGGATTGCTAACCGACGACATTTCAGGATAATTAAATCTTGAACCAAAATATTTAGAAGCAAAAATATACCGACGCTTAATAGTGCGTTGGTTAAATGTAGCACAAAACTGGCAGCAAGGCACGTTGTGATCAGGGCCTAGGCAAGGGATACAGTACAAATGAAAAAGCTTAATAAGGTGTTTGCTTCCCACAAGTAATGCAATTATTAACTTTTACTGACATCGGTAAGAAGCAAGAAAAAGTTTCTCCAACGGGGTACTTAGCTTTAGTTTGAAGACTTCAGTTCTGAAACTCGAATATGAAAATTTCAGGAGTCGGCCGACCGGCACTTGCAAACTGCTTCTGCTTGGGGCACCGAGTGGCAAGAAAGACTGAATAAAATGGTGTTGGCTGCATGTTTTATACCCCTGATGACCTGACGTCATGGAAGAGGAGACAGCAACCGACGCAGGACCCAAGACTTTATTATTCAGGCCGAATGAGGGCAACCTGCCAGCAGATTACCCAAATGTAATGACTGCAACAGTGAAACACGAAGAACATCAGCACTTGTATTCATCTGTAACACATTTGGTTAGATTCTCTTTAAATGAGGTTAATTTATGATTTTTCTGATCTTTAAGCAAGCTTTTTCACCTACTACTTTGGGGATTTACAGCCTTGACAGTAATACTGTACTTTCTGAATATGAACAAAGGGAATAACTTGTGTACCTGTGAAGCAGTTTGTGTATTAGTGGTAGGCGGCAAGAGAAGTTTAGTAACTTATTTGTGAGGCAGTGCCCTGCCTTTTACAATTGTTGCCTGGCACCTTTTTGGCCTAATCAATCCTGCTCTTCTGACTGCCAATTTAGGCCCCTATCTATGCACTATTTTAAAAGTTAGGTAACCTTGTCTATTTTCTGCTTCGCTAACCTTTTGACACTACTCACATTCTGCAATAACATCTCACATCTTCTGCAATGTATGCTGTATAAAACAGCATCGTGGACTGTGGCTAAAAGTGCATGTCAGTAGTCCTGGTGCTACCACCTACTGCATTGCTTCTGCCTATCTCTCCCTTTACAAGCTTGTTTTCTGTAAAATAATTCATTGTTCCAGTACACAAACTTTCCATGCTCTTGAGGGTCTGGAGACTCTTTGGCTATCTCCCTCAAGTTTTCCAAGGTGCAATCTGAGAACTATGCATGTTCCGCATTTCTGTCAAGAGACCCCTAGATCCCAGTACAATAGAAATCTTGTATTTTTTTGACAATTACGGCTACTCAGAATTTCCTTCCCTGAAGCAGCCCCATCCAGAGGAACTCTAGGCTTTATGCTACTATCTAGCTCTTTCTCTGAAGTAGACACATGGCAAGCATATGTTGGAAGTATGGTTTCGTTATACCCTCCTACCCTCAACCCAGACTGAGACCTTTTTTGTGCAACTATCTCCATATCTGGCTGCTTGTACCTGCATGTACATAATGTACTGTGTCAAAGTCATAACATAGGTTCATAGGTAGGTACTAGGCTATTGGTCCTAGGGCCTATATAAGCCTAGCCAAACAGTACCCCTGGCTTTTGCCATCTAAGAAAATTATTTTCCTGTGCTCCTGTCAAGCAGAGCACAGAAGTGATCCCCAGGGAGAATTTCCTATCTCCCATCCAATCATCAAGATTTTTCTTGAAGAGTGCTAATGAGGAGCTTTGTTTGATATAGATAGGTAGTTTGTTCCAGAATATGGGAAGTCTCTGAGACAGGAATCTATCCCTCCAGCATGTTCTGTTTATTGTGGTGACAACGTTTAGGTCCCTAGAGCGTGTAGTTCAGAGTGATTGGGATTTCTTTACGTGGAGCATGTCCAACAGCTCTGGGTATGACATAGCTTTGTATGTTAGGCAGAGATCTCCTCTGAGTAGGCGATATGCGACAGAGTAAAGCTGGAGTTTTTTGAGATGGTCTGCGTAGGGCATCTATTTGAGGCCGGTAATCCTCTTTGTGAGGTATTTCTGTGGCCTTTCCAGTTGTTGTATTAACAGACAATCTGCTGAGTTATCAGACACTGTCATCTGCTTGTCTCCCTAACACCATTCCCAGTTCAAATGAACCCTGATCAACGGTACCTAAAAATGTAGACTCTCCTTAACGGTTCTAACTGGTGAGGAACTGTCTGAGCAACTAAGGCACCTCAACAACTGCAGGATTAAAAACGCTTACATCTAATGCAGTAACATTCCTGGCAATGGTTTCCTTACCCTTTACCAGGACAGGGTACAGGCCCTTGTGATACTCTCAAGCATCTGCAACTTCAAGACAAAATATGGATCTACCTCTGGTAGCACTTCCATACGCCTTCCCTACAGTCATTGTGGATATTTGGATTGTACATGCTCCATCTGGTTACAATGAAACATTTTATTCAAAATCTTGACACAGTGGGAACCAGTGGTTTCCTTTTTTGAGTGGAATCTGCTGACCAATTTCAGGCTGCCATCTCAGAGCTCCTTTATGTGTAGTAAAGAAAGTAAAGCTCTCTTGGACAGATGTGACCCACTAACCAGATACAAGTTCCTCCTTCTGCCCATTTTTTCAGCAATGTTACAGTACAAATAAGTTAACTAGATTTTCTTACGCTCTTGGAAAAGTACCGAGTATCTGCACCCTTATCATAAGATCTTCCAACATGTCAAAGGTAGTAGGTTTGGTATCTATTCCTCTATGAAAGTGACTGCTTAGTTCTGCAATTAAATCATTAACACTGTCCTCTAAACTACTTCCAATAAGCTTTAGGATCTAGTTAAAAGCATTAAGATAAACAGTTTAAACTACACAGTAATCTGTATAATCAGAGTTGGACATTTTTAACAAAGCAGGTATTGCATTACCATGAACTAAGGAATTAAAGATCTCACCAACAGCTCCTCATCAAATTGTTGCCAATCACACACACTTTCAAATCCCCCCCCCCCCCAAAGCTGCCATGGTCGGCCCTCTTTTTACACTAAACAGCTTACACTGACCCTGGCATCCAGAGCTCAGTTTTTACCCTAGTTCCTCACATACCTTTAGCATATTGTCAGCAGCTCTTGTTCACATCAGAATTGCTATTCGGTTTTCCTGTGCCATGACCAGATCCACTGATTGCTTCTTTCATCTGTTACTTCCTTGCATCCCCTTTTCAACTCAAGCTGTCTGATCTGCTAAACTGCTTCAACCACTAGGTGTTTCATTTTCAGCTCTAGTTTAATCAGTTCACTCCACAGTTTACTACTATCGGAGGACTGACTCAGCTTGCTTTGCTGCAAACTCTGCACTTACTACCAAATTTTCTACAGTTTCAGTGGATTCGGACTTCCTGCATCCAAAGGAGCTATCTTATCCTAATCAGCTTTGAGACTGAAATTTTTGCATACTTCACAGAACTCGCCTGCTTGCTTCCAAACTACTTTGTCAAAAGAGTAGCTAGGGTTGCGTGAAGAAGTCAGCTGTCCCACATGCAAGATGTTGGGGGCATGACTGAGATAGCAGTACTGGCATTTATTTCAGTACCAGCATATCTGTTACTTCTTCTGCAGTAATAAGACTGGACTGAAGTACTTCAGTGCTTGAAGTGTGATACTGAGTTGTAGCAAACAGTTTGCTTTAAAAGTAGCAAGACATTTACTACAGCTGCCAAAAAGAAGAAAGAAACATCAAAGGAGTACCGCACCCACAGACTCAAAAACATGTTTAAAACATCATAGCATGATGTTTCCTACACTTTAACAGCACTCTGGGATTATTTACAGGATTTTAAATATTTTTATATGTAATTCCAGACTCTGACCGCCTGGAGGCTGGCATATTGACATAGTTTGGATAAATCAGGTTGCCATCCAATATCCCAGAAATCATTGTTTGGCTCAAAAATGTTACATCATGCAGACCTCTGTTTGCCTAAAGTTCCTGTCATTTCATAGATGTTGCATGAGTACAAAGTACTGAGTAAAATAGAACAGTGTAAGTAACATTCCCTGCTGCTGGATGACTACTTAAAACAGAAACAGTGCAAATGCCACAGAACACACTCAAAGTGCTGTTTACTGCTGCCTTTTTTTCTAATTTAGTTTAAATGGCACTAATTTGTGAAACAATGAATTCCAGTCCATTTACTTCTCTCCTCCCCCATAACACTTAGCTTCCCTATCTGTCAAAATCCTGAGGGTAATTTGACCTGGTAATTCCATTGATTGGCAGATCTCAGCAGGGTGCTTGACTCATGTAATTTAATCTTTGCTCTAGCATTTCCTTTGTTAGAGGGGACATTTTTTGCTGCACTATAGCCATGGCCTTACTTGACTGCATTCACATCCAGTAAGGTCTTGCACCAAGGAGCTAAAGAATAAAACATTTATACTAGTAACCAGTTTAGATCTTTATTAATTTAAGTGTTAAGGTATCACTTCATGCTTCCACCTTGTTAAAAATTGAGATTTACATGTGCAAAGTGTGTTGGTATGCAGTGCTTGCCTTCATATGTTTTTACTTCACTGGTTGGTTTGCAAAAACACCTTTTGCAGTGTCCCTGGATTTGACTTTGTACATACAAACCACATTGCTATATTTCCCCTTCCTTTTTCTTGTGTCCAGAAGTCACTTATAACAAAGTACATGTTTTATTGATTTTTTTTTTTAAATAAAGGACATCAAGATTAATTTACCTTGAATCAGATAATGGATGCCACTGCAAAGAATTACTGTTGAAATATTTGTGCATGGACAAAATCCCTTACTAAATCTATTTGCCAGCCTCCAGTTCAATTGGTACTATGGCTTTAATATACTGGTGTGTTTGCTCATGCCTTCTAAATATCTCTACCATTACATACCAGTTTTGCAGTGTAGTAACCACCCGACATGCCCATACACCTTTAGCCATCAATATGAAGCTACTCCTGTTCATGTGAGTATGTGAATTCATTTTCAGACTTAAGGTGTGGAAGCTGCACTGAATAATTCTAGGTGCTTGTTCAGGTTTCAGAGGTGCTTGCTTAGAGCTACTCTCATGTTAAGCCACTATGAATATGTTGCACTGCCACCTCTGATATCAGGGTAATGTTTTAATCTTTCTATTCCCGCACTGCACACTAGCAGTATCTGGTGTAAATACAACAGAGAAGTATGCAAGCGATACACCACCTAAGCATCATTTGCCGTGCAGAATGTACAAGTATGCATACCAAATTTCTGTGTTTCCAAACATCGGTGTTATTACACTGCTACTGGTAGTGGTACTGCTATACCATAGTCATGTTCCCGTTGTATATATCCATTGCAGTCTGTGTTTGAGTTGAGTGTGAGTCTCACTTTATGATATTCATTAGGTAACAGAAGTAATGAACATTCATTAACAACTATCCCACATGTGCAAATCCATTCTATTGCACACAAATTATTCATGACTGACTGAAGTAATGCATTGGTACAAGTCAATTGTGCTAGGACTGCTCAAACCTGTGCAAACTGATGAGGGGTTGTATACATTTGGGGCAGAGTCTACAGGGGAGTACATTGCAGTGGTATGGTATTAGCATTCATTTATGGTTCATGGTTCAGAACTGGTGTGTGTGTGTGTGTGTGTGTGTGTGTGTGTGTGTGTGTGTGTGTGTGTGTGTGTGTGTGTGTGTGTGTATATATATATATATATATATATATATATATATATACATATATATATGTGGGTCTACTTTACATGGTCGACTCGTCAGAAAGTCGACTTTCATATGGCCGAGACCATATGATCGACTTTCGAAAAGCCGACCATGTAAAATAAACACATAACATACACCAAACACTTACCTTTCAGCTCTGCCCCCCCCCCCACACCCCCACTAACTTAAATATAGCAACTCTGAGATCGCACTACAGTGCAAAAGAGGAAATTTTCCCATTCCGCAGTGTAAGGAGATAATGGTTTCCCATAGTCAGCTTTTCAAAAGTCGATCATATGGTCTCGGCCATATGAAAGTCAACTTTCTGAAAAGTCGACCTATATATTTATATATATAAATATATATATATATATATATATATATATATATATATATATATACATATACACACACAGAAACATTTTTTTTAAAACAAACATCCTTATTCATTTTTTTTAAACAAACATCTTTATTAAATTATCACATCTGACCTAGGCAATTTTATATTTGCATAAATGAAAATAAATCATAGTGACACAATCTCCGTTGCAAACATTATACATCACAAACCGTGCCAACATAACTGTAGCTGCAAACATTATACTTTTAATATGTCAGGTCATTGTCAGTCAACAATTACATAGCTCATTCAAATCCTGCCTTCCTTTAAACCTTGTTCCCCTTCTGCATGTATTGATCC
Source organism: Protopterus annectens (assembly GCF_019279795.1). Lineage (NCBI taxonomy): Eukaryota > Metazoa > Chordata > Ceratodontiformes > Protopteridae > Protopterus > Protopterus annectens. The sequence continues at coordinate 1,122,978,298 of NC_056745.1, forward strand.
CACATTTCTCATTTTTCCAATGTAATTTGCTCCAACCCCTTTCTAAAGATCTCAGTTCCAGTTGTTTTAACTCTGTTACTGTCCTCACTACTTCTAGTAAAGTTGGTTTAGACTTTGATTTCTATTTTCTAGTAATTATTATTTTTTTTTTTTGGCAGCCATCATAATTAGACTCAGCAAGGCCTTACTACGTCTAGGCAATTCCGATTATGTGTCATTGCTCAAAAAATAATTTCTGTAGTTACTCCAATTTGCTCACACAGCATCTCTGACAGAGCAGTCTGCAGGGAATTTTTGCAGTCTGCCAACTCATAACACTCCCAGAAAATATATTCCCAGTTATCTCTTTCTGCCCCATCACACCTCCAACATTTGCTGTCTAACTGAGGAAAATATTCCTTGAAGTCTGCTTGGGGTATAAAAAATACCTATGTAAACACTTCCAAGCAAATATCCTAAACTGTCTAGATTTTGTTGCATATTTGGGAGACGTACATATATCCCTGTCATTGTTTCTTTGTGAATTGCTTATCCAATCTCTCTTCCCAATCTTTCCTAACCCCCTCTGAATGACTCTTATAGTTATCATGCAGTATTTCAAATGCTCTACTAATTTTTCCTTTCTTAATGGCAACTTCTGTTGTAGATTCTACTAAAAACTCTACCAGTGTGGTCTTCCATTTAGGACCCCCTGTTTCTTTCTCTTTGCCTATACTCTGATATCAATCCTTGATAGGGAAGGCAATCTCTAAACTGCAGTCCAAATAAGTTCTTGGCATCTTTCCATTCCCATACCTTTCCCTATGTATTTGCACACGGGCTCCTTTGTCAATTTTTCTCTAATATATTCCACCCCACATTGGCTATTATCTGCATTCCTATCAGCAGAATTTCCTTTCTCCATTCCCGTATTGGCTTAGTTCTTAGAATACTTTCTCCTGCTTTATGAATATAATAAAGAAGTTATGTACTCACCATAACGTTCCATTTGAGTAGGTAACTTCATTTGTCAGCAATCTGTGGGTATCGGATCCGACCTGGATCCGAGCCGGCAGCTTTCCAAGCTAGAGATCTGAGCTCCAAGCTCCTCCCCTTACCCATAATACCCTGCTACCTCCTTCCAATCCTCAGATCACGTTTGCCCACCTATATAACCTCACAACCACAAAACAACAACCTGAAGAATCCTAACTTAAAGGAGTACAACAGGTTTCTCTAATGTATTCCTCACCTTCACGGCCCTTTTCCTCCCTATTTACATTGTCCTCTGTAAAGCAACAACAATAAAGCATTTACAATTTTTCAACTAAGGTGAGGAGTGCATATCAGGAAGATTGGATATGGATATGATTTAGGTGAGGACCAGCAGACTGGGAAACAGAGGAAGGGTTTTTTTTTTGCTCCTCAAAGTCTTACAGTTGAAAAGCACAAGATCGGGAAACAACACTGGGTGCTAAATGTGTTCACTAGAGCTCTGTACTTATCCAGTACAAAGCTGCTCACCTTCTCTACTGGGCTACCACAAGCGCTAGAGTGCCTTTTCCCCCTCTATTCATACAAGGACACAAAATGGACTAAAATAATTCTCAGATTTCCATATTTCCTCTCTATCAAAGAGAGGGGTTGGGAGGGTGGACTAATGGTTAAGGTGTTTGCCTTACAAACGCAAGGTGCGGGGTTTGAGTCTCACAAGGGATAACTGGCTAGGCTTAAAATGGCTCGCAAGGGCAGTTAGCTTAGTACTGATCTATGAATCTATGAACCTATGAAGAGAGGATCTATGTCTTCTGAGTTCTCAACGCCCGTTCTGAAAAGCCACTCCACCATGCAGTTTTGGTTTTAATTAATTCTAAACAGTCAGGACTGTCTTTCTACTTTCACAACACCCCTGAACTGCAAAAGGTTCTTACTTGCTGTTCACATTTTAACAATGACAGACTTATTAGCAACAAGCTTTTATAAAAATAATGTGAAGATTTTTGGAAAGGCACTGTGTGACAAGGAGAAGGAAATGGAGTGTGAGGTGTTACAAGAGATGAACAAGAATGTATCCACTAAATCGTAAAAAAAAATGAATGAACTCCTGAACATAAGCTGTTTGGTATGGAAAATTCAGGAATGGATCAGTCACAGAGCTTCTTTCCAAGCATCTTAGTGAACTCTGTAAAAATCTGTAGGGATGTCTGGCTCTGCAGCTCACCAATCGATTATTTACAACCAGAAGTGCTATAAAAATTTAGTAGACATCTGGAAAACAGCAATGCAAATAAATAAATCAAATAAAATTACAATACTTTACATTATGACAAGCAAAACATTTTTTGTTCTGACTGCAAGTTTTAAAATATAGTTATGAAATAATTTTCAAGAACTGCAATATTTCCAAGCACAAAGCAACTAAAAAAACATACTCACCTGCCTTTCACATAGTCTTAACACAATGCACACACATGCACAAAAAAGCATCACGGTTAGAACTCCTTTAAAACAATGTCTTGCTTGATGTATACTGAATAATCATTAGCCTTTCTTTCAAAAACAACTCAGAAATAGGAGGATTCCAGTCATACATTTAAGGACTCATGGTATGCAAATTAACTGCTGACAACTGGCATTAAACCTAGGCATCCAACTTCAGAGGATTAAACTACCTAATACTTTGCCTCAGTTTAACCTACATCAAAAACAAAAACAAAATAAAGACGTTTTAAGCTACTTACCAGTAGGAATGAAGAGAGTGTTGCCCGGCCGTACTACACATTTGTAGCATTTCTTTACCAGGTCTCCAAAGAACACTTCGCTTTGATTCACCGAAGAACTCCAAGACTCATACAAAGCCAAGTTTTCATATGATGGTTTGATTAAGTAAAAAACCTTTTCACCCTGGGGGGAAAAAAAGTGAAATTAGCAAGACTGTTTCTTCAATGAACTAGCCACTCTGAAGCTTCAAAATGAATATTTGTCCTGGAATAGAATACAGTACGCTACTGTTTAAAGGATTTTACCTTTTAATAGAGCTATTAGTGAAGCTACATTAGGCAATGATAGCTGATACATTAGTAAATTAACATCACACTGCTGAAAAATAATGGCCGTAATAATTTGAATTTTCCTCGTGTGCTGCATTTTTTATTGTTTTTCAAAAAAAAAAAAAACAGCATTAAAAACACTCTTCTAGGTTCTGGAACAGCAAGAGATAACCCAAGTAGTGTCAGAAAATTCTAAGAAAATGGTTGCTACCACAGCTGCAGCGGATAACTTCTTTTCTCAAGTACTTAGGGTCTCCATTTTTAGAACTGCACATCGCCTGGTTGATTAGTAAATTGTAATAACTTTTGTAACCTGAGATGAAAGATAAGGCACTCATAATTGTAAGGCACAGCACAACTTCACCTGAACTGCAATCACAAGCGGTGTTAAAAAATAAATAAATAAATAAATAAATAAAACAATGAAACTTCAACTGTATAATGGGAGCAATGCTTAGAAGTGAAACTTTTAATGGTAAAGTCTATTTCCAAAATGGCATCATGAGTCTGAGCTCTTGAACTTAATCATCAGGATCAAACCCAGCTAAAACGGATTGACACATCACCATCCTTCAAGTACTGCATGCATCATAAATTGACTTCTTCTGTGGACCTTCAACAATTGGCAATTGTTGGGAAGACTAACACAACAAAACGTTAATCCTACCTGGGGAGGCACAACCAGAAAAAGACTAAGTGACACAACCACAATGGAAAGCATTTTTGAAGCAGGCACTAAAGCATTCACACACCTGGTGGAGTGGATGCCAACAGCATTTTTCCATGGGCAGTGCATCACTTGAAAATCTTTAGCAATTAACTTGAATATGGTTTGCTTAGCCAGTCCAAAATCACTAAAGCAAATTTAAGTCCATCTTCCTGAACTCATTCATCTTTTTGATGTAAAACCTGAACTGAAGAAAGAAAGCCTCTCTAATTCAGATTCTGCTGCTAAAAAATATGACAACTGATGAACTTGATAAGATTTTTCCAAAATCAATTCTGCAAGAAAATGCATTTCCCGACCACAGAGAATGAGGAAACTGGGTTTTCTATAGAGACAAGAGCTTGCAACTCAAGAGATGCTATCAGCAAACATGACTTACTTACATTTATTTGTTTGGCTACTAATTACTTAATAGGGTGAGTGTGCTGGATCAGGGACCCCCTTTCTCAGCCACCTAAGTAAAAACGGTTGTTTTTGCTTATTTTTCTCCCTACCTCGGTGAACATAAAGTTACCCTCTCACCACTGTATCATAAAACCATATGTTTGCTCTTCAAAGAGGCGACATCTCAGCAGCAGCGAGGGGCAGTCGACCATCCACAGCCGGGAGTGGGGGAGAGTGCGGATTGCAGCTTTAAAGCCCTAAACCCTCATCATGTGTTAGTAACTGCTCAAGTGTTCAGCATGCAACTGTCAGTTAAAGAATGTTACCTGCTACTGCAGGTGATGTAACCCCTCAAAACTACCCTGCCCCACATGAAGCCAGTGTTCCTGTTGGATCTATAGTCCCCACCAGGGATTCTACAATGGGAATAAGCACACAGATATGAATTTCCCATGAAAAGAGGTGAGCTAGCAAAGCCATGTCATTCCTCCCTTCTTCCCCTACCAGCACCAACAGATGCCCGATTCTCTATTCAAACACATACCACAAGGGTCACAGACAGGGCATCAAACCTCTATACCAATGGAGCTGACTACATCTTAAATGGATGACTGGTAGTAAGCTGGATGTTCAAGTACTAAAGAAAAAAAGGGGGTTTTCAAAGATGGGGAAGATGCAGAACCATCTTTAAGGAACTGCTTGAGAAGCTGGTGGTAGGTCACAATTTTGCCCTCAACAAGGTTGTGATGTGTGGAGATGCTAAAAAAGTGAACCCTGACAGAATGACCGAGGCCAACGCTGTACAGGTGCCTGATATAATTTATTTAATTTTATTTTTGGAGCTTTTCTCCCTGGCTCTCCACTGAAAAAGGGTATCTGTGCCTAGTCGGACCTTCTCAGTAAACAAATGCCAATAAATAAACAAATGAATGAATTACATGAATAAATTAATAAATGAATGAATGAAAAAAAAATATTTATTCATTTATTTTAGTTTATCCATCCTTTACTGACTGGGTTAGTCCACTAGGCTAGGAGCTTCTTTTCTGTGGAGAACCAAGGTGGTATTTACACTGCCATGGGAAAAGGCCAGGGCATCAGGGAACTTCCCATACTCTTTCTGATAGGTACCATGGGATCTTTTACATCCATCCAAGCCATCATCAACTTAAGCAGATGGGGCCTCGGTTTAACATCTCATCAAAAGGATGGGGCCTCGGTTTAACATCTCATCAAAAGGATGGCATCATACTCAGGAGTGCAGCACCCCTCTTATGTCAGCAATTGATTTACTTAGTGTGGGAATATAATCCACACCTTCTGCACCAAAGGACAGTGTGCTATGTGTTGTGCCAATGACACCAATAAATCGGACTACCTGCAGAAAAAATGAGGGAGGAAGAGTAAGATACAACTGGTCTCGGATGCAGAATCTATTCTACTTAGCATAATACCTCTGTCAACTTAAAGGCATCCTTGATGTTTCAATTACCTCTAACAAGCCCACCAAAGGTCCATCAGGAGCAAGGGCTCTACACAAGACAGATCTTGAGCTGAACTCCACTGTCACCCCAAACAAGGATGACTTCCACAGCTTGCATCAGGATATTTTCTTTTAGTGCCAGAAATCTAAAAGCCTCAACGAATTTTGAAAAGAGGTGCTGAAACAGAAAGACTGATGGGAGGAGGTACAGAAACTCCCTACCACAAGAGGCAAAACACATTCACAATGTACTCCCTGTCTACTGCTGGACAAAGTAGAGCACGGGGAGTACCTGCTTCTCTAATACAGCAAAAAGGCCAATCTCTAGGATCCCCATTCTTAGGGGACCCTGACTAGAAAGAGAATTTCTGAGCTATCACTTAAAGGAGAGGGGTACAGATCTAGCTCAATTACTAAACCAGCATAATAACTTATGGAGTGCAAACAACTGTCAAGATAATGCTCCAGTTTATGGTCCACTGCCTGACCTACACAGAATCTCTACTCTTAGGATGCAAAACTGCTGCTGTCTGTACTAGTACCAGCTCAATGTCTGGCCAGAACAAAAGGGGTTTAATCTCAATTCCATCTCTAGAGATCTGAGGGAAAGAAACACCATCTTGTCAGTTATGTGATACAGAAGGACAAAAGCCCTGACTGTGACCCAGAAGACTAGAGTTTAACTAATGAAACGGGTCCCTGAGGAGCTGACTTGTGGGTGGAAAGAACTAACAATTCTGCAAACCCACCTTTCTCAACAAAAGGAAGAGGTTTACAGGTCAATAATGTTGACTGGAGTTTGGCACATGTGCATATTACTTTTATTACATCTTGGGCACGGGGACATGACTGAGGGTAGGGGAAGGAAAAAAAAACAGTAAAGGGGGACAGTTTTCCTTGGCTCAACTCTTAGTTCAAACTGGTAATGTGGTTGATATCTGCCAATGGGAAACAATTGTGTTATAATGGCCCGGAAGAGATTTCAACATAAATGAACATTCGTTCTCTCTCAATAAATTGCTCAACTGTTCATAGTGTTTCGTGGTGGTTCCTTGCAAGTCTACAGATATAACATAAATGAACATGTGAAATTCACAAAAAAGGATTTTGTGGTGGACATTCAGCAGAAAATCACTGAGAAAGGAAAAGGAGAGTAAATACAGTGACAGACAGGAGTTCCAACAGTGACAGAAGGAAAAGAAAGACTATGGAAGTTGTGAAAGTAAGGAGTTATTGCCTGAGGAAGAGGATCACGATGGCAGGTACTTACATTCCACCTAAAAAGTAAAGATGTGTACACACAATGTAGGGGTTGAGAGTTTCTTTACTGTTGATGTAATAACACTTGGGATTTCTTGCCCTGGAAGCCCTTGGTCAGCCTGAGTAGCAGAAATGTTATGCCCCCTACACTAGGCCCAGCAGATGCCCTCCTCTCAGTAGTCAGTGAATAAAGGATCATCAGCTGGCACATTTTCGTCAGGTCTTTATTACCCCCCCCCCTCCCACCAGGTCTGGTTGAAGCCCCACTTTCCTTGCCCCTGGCAGGTATAGCAAGACCTGCCCATAGTGTCCCCAGTTGGAAGATATTACAGTAACTAACAGGGAATCAGCTGGGTGCACAGGAGGAAACCTGAGAGTGAATAAGCAGAGGGCACTCACCCCAACCCATAACAAGGGTACAAAGGGAATGGTGGGAGGAAATTGTTATTTTAGCAATGAATACGCTTTAATATCTACATTAATATCATGTTCACTGTTGCAGTAAAAACACTTGGGAGGATTAACAAAGTATTTAAAAAAAAAAAAAAAAGGGATTGGTAGAAATAAGCTGAATTCAACTTGGGCCAAAGAAGCAGTGGAAAAATTATCATGTTTGGAGAAAGTGTGTACAGAGGACTAGGTGTATACATCCAGAATGGACTGGGTAGACACTCTCCTGATAAACGCAATGGTAAGCTCAAGCACTTTTTTGCCATGGTGCTTGTAACAAATGGCAATGCAATTAGAAATCTATTTAGAAATAATTGCTTGCTAACAACTTTCCCCTTGTTGGCTAATTGCAAAGTCTGAAAATATCTAATTGCTTCCTGAAATTGTCAAGTCTTGTGCAGCTTAAACCTGAGCTGCACTGGCACATCTGGAGAGTAAAGGACTCTTCCTCCTTTGTTGGGAAAGTTCATAGGCTGGTACTAGGCTATCGGCCCTAGGGCCTATACAAGCCTAGCCAAACAATTCCCCGGATATTTCTTCCCACAATATTTAATTCCCTGGACCCCTGTCTAGCAGGACGATTGACATGATCCACGGGGTGAATTTACTATCTCCCATCCAATCGTCAAGGTTCCTTTTAAAGAGGGCCAAGGAGGTGGCTCTGCTTGACATGTATGGGTAGCCTATTCCAGGGTATGGGGAGTCTCTGGGTCAGGAACCTATCCCTCCAGCATGTTTTGTTCATTGTGATGACAAGGTTTAGATCACTGGTGTGTGTGGCTCTGAGGGATTGGTAATTCTTTAAGTGGAGCATGTCCAACAGCTCAGGGTTTGACATGGCCTTGTATGTTAAGCAGAGGTCGCCTCTGAGTAGACGATATGCCACAGGGTATAGCTGGAGGTTTTTTTAGATGGTCAGCATAGGGCATCTGTTTTAGGCCTGTGATTCTTTTAGTGAGGTATTTCTGCTGCCTTTCCCAGCTGTTGCAGATGTCTTGTGAGGTACATACCAAATGGGGTGTTGCACTCTACAATGGGTCTAATGAGGGATGAGTACAGTGGGACAATGACCTCCTTTTTTTCTGGGTGAAAAGCCCTTAGTGATGAGGTGTGCCACACAGAAGGATTTCCTGACTGTTGTGGCGATGTGGTTATCGAAGGTGAGACCACTGCCCACCTGTTCCCCCAAATCTCTCATCACACTTTCGGTGTTTAGTGTACTGCCACCTATGTGGTAATTCATGAGAACATTGCTTTTCCCAAAGGGGATAACTATACATTTCTTGGTATAAAGCTTGAGCCCATGGCTCTGGCACCAAGAATCTGTTTCTGTAAGGCCCTTTTGTAGAATATCCACATCATTTGGAGATTCAATAATAGTTCCCAGTTTGCAGTCATCTGCAAAGTTTGTTAGCCAGAGTCCCTTAGAACTCTTCAGAGAAGTAGATGCCAAACAAGAGCAGTCCCCGGACTGAACCCTGAGGTACTCCACTTGTCTGGAGCTGGATTTGGAGATGGCTACTTTTACAGTTCCACCTAGTAGGAAGGGCGTTAAGTCAGATTTTTTTTTTTTTTTGAGTGAAAATTGTCTGGTATTACAGTAGTTGAGCCACAGCTGTACAGCCATAGCTAGGTCATCTGGTGTCTTGGGTAGTTCCACAAAGAGGCGCCTTCCTCAACAAAAAGGTCAAAGCAGTGGACCAAAAAAAATGCCTTCAGTTATTGTAGCAAATTGCTTTAGTTACAAATACAACAAGCTCCTTGCTACAGTTACTAGCACACTTAAAGTAAGTAACAATTAACAAATAAGAACATGTAGGTCACTGAATCATTGGTCAAAGGCAGTATAGCACAGGTTATCTGTAAAGTACAGTTTTGTACCTACCATAAATGTAGATGTTCGAGTGTTCACCCTGCTGCAGTCATCACACTCGGGTTATCCTGTCGTCAGGCGGTCCCGCAGTCGGCCGGATTTCCAAAGTCTTGGTCTGACGTCGGTTGCTGTCGCCTCATCCCCGACGTCAGTGCACCAGGGGTACATATATTGCAACAGACGCCATTTTCTTCAGTTTTTCTTGCCCCAGATGTCAGGTGCCCCCAAGAAGGTGATCCAAATCAGTACCAAAAAGTGAGAACACTGTACAGACACAAAACCCCTTAAGCTATAAGCAAATACATCAGTAAGGCATAGCAGAGGTTTAGCCAGTAAATCAGAGGGGTTGGAGGGAGGGTAACCTGGACTGCAGCAGGGTGAACACTCGAACATTTACATTTATGGTAGGTACAAAACTGTATCATGTTCATCGTGTTACCTTGCTGCAGTCATCACACTTGGGTTGAGTCCCAAAGCTAAGGTAGGGTGGAGGCATTAGAGAAGGTTAGAGGAGGCAATGAGCCCCTGCAGAACTGCAGTGGCAAAGCCTGCCCTGGACTTAGAATAAAGAGGTAAGTGATAGTGTTTGGTGAAGGTGTGAACAGAACTCCAAGTTGCAGCTTCTAAAATTTCCTTGGTAGGAACCCCCCTGAGAAAGGCTGTAGAGATAGCTGTTGCCCTGGTAGAGTGGGACCTAATTGTAGGAGGAACTTGTTTCCCATGATGGGTATAGCAGAATCGTATGCAATGGCCTATCCATTTAGAAATGGTTTGCTTGGAAATGGCCTTCCCTTGAGAAGCTGTAGCATAGGAAACAAAGAGCTGGTCAGTTTTTCTGAAAGCCTTAGTTTTATCCAAGTAATATCGAAGCTGCCTGTGAATGTCCAAGGAATGTAGGAGTCTCTCACCTTTGTTCTGTGGATTGGGGAAGAAAGTGGGTAGATGGATGGTTTGATTTAAAGCTACGCTGGAAACCACCTTAGGCATGAAGGAAGGATTAGTTCGTAGAGAAACTCTGTCTTGATGAAAAATGAGGAAAGGTTCCACTGCCATAAGCGCCTGTAATTCTGAAACTCTCCTAGAAGAAGTTATTGCCAGGAGCAAGGCAGTCTTCCAAGATAGGAACTGAAGGTCTGCAGAAAAAGCTGGTTCAAAAGGAGGCAATGTTAGTTTTTCCAGAACAAAGTTGAGGTCCCATGTAGGCGTAGGAGCTCTTCTAGGTGGTCTAATGTTTTTTGCCCCTCTGAGGAACTGCCTTAGGAGTGAATTTGAAAATAAAGGTGGATTAGTGTCGTAGTGAGCTGAAGCATGGATTTTAATAGAGGAGAAGGAAAGTCCTTTATGCAACATCTCAGCTAAATACTGCAGAATGTGAGGCATATGAGGCTGAGTTGTATCTAGGCCTTTAGCTTGGTTCCAAGCAGAAAACCTTTTCCATTTGTCCGAGTAAGCCTTCCTGGTGCTTGGCCTCCTTGCTTCTAGAATAACATCCAGTACTGCTTGAGAAAGAAGGGCTGGTTGGCTACGTAATTGATTTGCCATGCCGCCAGGTTTAAGGTTTTGATTTGGCTGTGTAGAATCTGCTTGTCTTGCTGTGTGAGCAAATGAGGTACTTGAGGCAATATACATGGAGGGTAGTGAGCCATATTCTTCAATAGTGGGTACCAGTGCTGGCGAGGCCAGTCTGGGGCTATGAGACTCAGTCGAGGTTTCTCCTTCTTGACCTTCAAAAGAACCTTTGTGAGAAGAGGTAAAGGAGGAAAGGCATATGCTGTCAGGTTTTTCCAACTGAAGGAGAGAGCATCCACTTTCCATGCTTGTTGGTGGAATGTCCTTGTACAAAATTTTGTCAGCTGGTAGTTTTGAGGACTGGCAAACAGGTCTATATTTGGTAGGTCCCATCTTTGAGTTATCATTGCAAATATTTGTGGGTCTAGCTTCCACTCGTGGGGATCTTTGATGTTTCTGCTTACGTCGTCTGCCAATGTGTTTTTCTGTCCTGGCAGGAAGTGAGCTTGTAACTGGACTTGGTAGGTCAAAGCTGTGTTCCATAAGATCATTGCTTGCCTGCAAAGAGGGTAGGAATGTGTGCCCCCTTGTTTGTTTATGTACCACATTACTGTGGTGTTGTCCGTCTTTATTGCCAGTTGTCCAGGCTGTAGTAGATCCTTGAAGGCTGTCAGAGCTTTCTGTACAGCTAGCATCTCTTTTTGGTTTATGTGCAGTTTTCTTTGTTCTGCAGTCCATAGGCCTTGAATGCATTTTCCTGCCATGTGAGCCCCCCCAGGCGTAGTCTGAAGCATCTGTTGTGATAGTTTGCCTAGGTGGGGGCAAGGTGAAAGGCTGACCCTTGTTGAGGTGACATGCCTGTGCCCACCAGAGAAATTCCTGTTGAAGGCAGGGAATGAGAGATATCACGGTGTCCAAGCTGTGGCTGTGTTGAGACCATACGCTTTTTAGGTACCACTGTAATTTCCTCATATGGAGTTTTGCAAATGGTATTATCAGAATGCAAGATGCCATGAAACCCAAAGCCTGCAGAATTTTTCTTGCAGTTAATTGGGTCTTTGTTGCCACTGTCTTGAAATATTGAGTCAGTTGTAATTGCTTGTCTGGTTTAAGATAAGCCTTCTGGGCCGTTGTGTCCAAGCTGGCACCCAGGAATGTCATTTTTTGTGAGGATACTAGTTTTGACTTCTTTTCGTTTACTGTGTACCCCAGGCAATCTAGTAGATGCTTCACAAAAGCCAGATGTTGTATGAGAATGTCTTTTCTTTCTGCTTGGATGAGGCAGTCGTCCAGGTATGGATATATTTGAATTCCTCTTTGTCTGCAGTATGCAGTTACTGGTGCCAGGCATTTTGTGAATACTCTGGGCGCAGTAGATAAGCCAAAGGGCAGTGCAGAGAATTGATAATGGGTTGAACCTGCAATGAAATGGAGGTATCTTCTGCAACTTTGTCTGATAGGGACATGCAGGTATGCCTCCTTGAGGTCCAACGTTACCAGCCATGCTTCCTTGCCCAACATGGGAAGTAGCTGCTGTAGTGTTAGCATCTTGAATTTGGGAACTTGTAAGTAAGTGTTTAGAATTGAAATGTCCAGAATTGGTCTCCAAGCATTTTCCTTCCTGGGTACTAGGAATAGTCATGAGTAAAATCCTTGGCCTTGCTCTTGAGTTGGTACCCTTTGAATGGCTCTCATGGCCATGAGAGCTGTAATTTGTTTTTGAGCCTCTGCCCTTTGATTTTGTGGCAGGTTTGGCATTCCTCTTTTTATTGGCAAGGTGTGGAAGTGGAATCTGTATCCTCGTAAAATTATGTCCAGGACCCATTTGTCCTTTGTGACCATGTGCCAGTTGTCTACAAATAATGCTAGTTTTCCCCCCAGGGGGGCTGACAAAAGAGCTTTGTTTGGCCAGTTGAGGTGCAAGTCATTGAGTTTGCCTTCTGATGGCTTGAGACCTGTCTTCTCCTCCCTTCTAGGTTGGAGTGGTCCATTGGCGATGTTTATACTGAGCTTGTGGTTGTCCTCTGCCCCTTGGGCGCCTGTATTTACCCCTCTGAGGCCTGTCAGTGGCTGGAAAGGACCAATTTTTGGTTGGCCAGTTTCTACTGACGTGAGGGGGTTGTACCTGTAGGAAATCTTTGACTGTCTGCATTGATTTTGCCTTATCCTCCATTTTCTTAAAAACTTCTTCTGCTTTAACACCAAAAAGAACATCCTGCTGCAAGGGAGCATCTAGTAGTTTTGCTTTAACATGTTCAGGCAGACTCTGCTCCTTTAACCAGGCATGCCTACGTATAACTGATCCAGTGACCGCTGCTCTGCAGGAGGCCTCCAAGGAATCAAACCCACATTGTAAGGTATTGTTTGCCCACCTGCTCGGTGGCGTGCAACCAATCCTGTACTTCTTTCAATTCAGATTGTTGAGGAAGAGTTGTTATCTTTTGATTTAACTGAGAGATCAGAAATTGCTGATACTTAAGCATATGAAATTGACAGTTTAGAGCTCTCATAGCTAAAGTGGCTGAGGTGTAAACCTTTTTCCCCCATCTGTCTAGTGCTCTTGAATCCCTTTCAGAAGGTACTGGATTTTTAGCCATGGAAGCCTTAGCCCCCTTGGGACCCTGGGAGATAGTCTCTGGGTCAGCTACTGTGCTTTTGTAAAGGAATTTATGGGAATCAGGTACTCTGTAATATCTGTCAGGCTTGGCCGGGGCAGGAGGCAGTGTCAGGGTTGAAACTGGATTCTAAATAAACATCATCCACAATGTCCAGAACAGGAGGGATGGCTAGAGGTCTGTGTTGGGGGAGTAAAAGAAACTCTCTTGAGCCTTTTCTTGGAATCAGAGTAATCCTAACCTTCCCAGTGAAAACGCTCCCTCATAGTGTGTAAAGTTTCCCAAAAAGAGTAATCTTCTGGAGGGGAAGCTGAGGAAATAGAGTCCTCAGCATCAGAATCTTCATAAGGAGAGAAGGAATAGTCTTGGTCTTCAGAGGTATCCGAAGAAATAGACAGTTGTTCAGAGGAAGCAGATTCTTCCTCTTGTCTAGGCCTTTTGTCAGGAGGAGGCTGGGAACCCCTGATAAGAGTAATCAGATCTTCAGCCATCTTAAGCATCTGTTTCTTAGGCATAGGGGCCTTGAACAGGAGACTGAAGTGAAGCTTTTTTCGGTTTGGAAGGAGTCTTCGATTTTGAAAACGTTTTGACTGTAAGAGTCGTCGGTCTGAAAACGCCTTCAGAAAGCGAAGGTGTTTCAGAAGTACTGGTATCCTTGGAAGGTAAGTCGTCAGTAGGGCCTGAAGTAAAAGGCTGCGTCGGCCTAGTACATTCCGTCAAAATATCTGTAGCAGTCTCGGGTTCCTCAACTGCGGTAGTCAGAGGCTGTGTCGGAGCCTCACAGATAACCGGAGAACCGGACACCGGATCAACCGAGGCCTCGGAATCAGGCTTAGACCTGGGCAGTCGATCCTTATCCCTGCGTTTTTTGTGCACACCAGTAGTCGGTAGCTCCGACGGCATGTTATAATTAAATTTTCTGCCAAAAAAGTGTTGTGCGAAATCAAATCGTCTTTTAATAGTGCGTTTATTAAATCTAGCACAGAAACGACAAGAAGTGACGTCGTGATCAGGGCCTAGGCAGGGTATACAATAAGAATGAAAATCCTTATGAGGTATTTGCTTCCCACAAGAAATACAACTGTTAACTTTTTCTGACATCGGTCTGAGGCAAGAAAAGTTTCCCCAACGGGGTACTTAGCTTTATAGAAGACTTCGGTCTGAAACTCGAAATCGAAAATCTCAGGAGTCGGCCGACCGGCACTTGTGAACTGCTTCTGCTTCGGGCACCGCGTGGCAAGAAAGATGGAAGAAAATGGCGTTGGTTGCAATATATGTACCCCTGGCGCACTGACGTCAGGGATGAGGCGACAGCAACCGACGTCGGACCAAGACTTTGGAAATCCGTCCGACTGCGGGACCGCCTGACGACGGGATAACCCGTGTGTGATGACTGCAGCAGGGTAACACGATGAACATCAATGGTTTATTATACCAATCAATGCAAAAAAGGGAAAGACGTGGACTTTACTAAAACTAATCCATTCAATAGAGAATAGAATTAGGCATGGCTGGCACAGAAAAAATAAGGATCAGAGTTTTACTACAAATAAGCACTTCACTGGAGAAAGAATGTTTTAAGGAGAAAAAGGAGTACTTCTCTTTTTTCGACTTATAATGATCTCAACATTAGTTTGAGAAAACAGGCAATGAGAGGGTGCAATGGGGCTCTGTATCTTTTTGCCTCTTTTTTGTAGTGGTAGTCACTGTAAGCAACTTTCAGTTTGTTACATTTGGTGAAGCAATAGTTGACAGTTTCATATCAAAGATATGCTCTTTAAACCAACAAATACATATGTGCCTAAGAACATTTACCACTGACTACACAACCTTGAAGTTTGCGGTATGAATGCTCACAACACTCAGTGTCACTAAAAGTTAACAGCACAAACATAACCACAAAGAAACTATCAGCATTGTGCAATCTTATTTGCATAGCTGAATGCCGAGTGAACGTATTTCTGTTCTGCACCTCACCTATTACTGTCCATACATCAGTTTATGGACCCTTTTAACTGAAACCTTGTATACTGCCACGGCCTGAGAACAGAGATCTCCAGAGAATAGCTAGACTGCATCATTATAATTACAGAACATCACTACACATTAGCCAAAACCCACATTAATAAAAAGACAAGCCGTGGTCAGACACGCAGAAGCTAATGAAAATGGTCACTGCATAAGATACAATGAATGTGTTTGCCATGCCTTATGTGCATAACCAAAGGAAGTAAAGTATCTGGTCAGTTTGTAATTGATACCATCATATAGCCTTTCTTATCCTTTTTATTAGTTTGTAGTCCACTGATCTTACTTAAATGTACTGATATGTAAGCATTAACTACATCTGAAATATTTGCATCCACTGGAAATTGCTTTTACCTAATCTTATGTCAGCTTTTTACATACCTGGTATTTGCCATCATGCATACAGATTTTTCCCTGCTCATTTAACTTTATTTGCAGAATCTCATGACTACACCACTTAACAGTAACACTTCCTACTTAGATGTAATCCTGTTTGTACAGCTTATTTGTAAAAGGAATTTAGTATCATGTCATCTTATTTGTACTGACCACCCAATGTTTTGTACTTTTATTTACATTCCTTGTCTGTACAAACATTCACCGCTGTGGAACTGTGCACAGTTTACTGCTGCAGAGCCAGCCACTCATTGTTTGCATGCAAAATAATTTATTGCAATGATCTTTTTTGCATACTATACTTCTGTAAATATGTGAAAACATGCATCTGTTCCTGCTGTGCTCTTCACTGAGTTATTGATTTGTATTACATGTATATCATCACTTTGTAAATATGAACCTACTATGTATTTGTGTAGGCCTAATGGCTTGGGTCATGGCTGAAAAGGCTCCTTGGACAAGTCCTTCTCATGATTAACAAAGTTTAAATAAACAAATAAAGGCATTGACTGCTGTGCAGTCTTAAAGCTAACTGTAAACATACTCGGTACTATATAATAACACTTTGTTAAATGACTCGCGGAAATCTAGATTACATTGTTTAGTTGTCATTGCATCACTACTTTCTATTTACAATGACTAACATTCTCTACTATTCAGCAATCTCAGCTGTACTTTCTCTTTACATAACTCCCACTACCATAACCTTTTGCAAAATTTGCCTGTAGCATTCTCTCTCTCTCTCTCGGTACAACTGTCTTCCTTTACCTACTGATTTAGACATCTTTCACAGCACATCACAAACTGCAACAACAAAATTACTTTCTCTTGGTTGTACTAGTGTTTAACAATATCATGAAATGAAATAGATGGGGAGGATTCAGTGGTGAAACATGGTCACAGATAGGATATATGGAAAAACATATTAACCTGTATGGAAACTTCCAAAATGTAGCCAGTCTCAAAAAATTTAGCCCGGCATACCCAGGCCTATTTATTTTGTTTTGTTAACAGAGGTGCAACAACGCTCGCAAGTGATTAAATTCAGTCTCAGATTAAAAAAACATTAAAATTTGACCAATACAGAGACATGGTGCAAGAGGTTTGATAACCAGGGATGTCCACTGGGACATTATTTTACAACTGTTGAGAATATACAGGAATTATGCAGAGTCAAAAAATTCATTTGATAAGTTTGTGGACATCACACCCTTTTTTTTTTTTTTTTTTTTTACTGAAAAAAGGTCCTTAAATGGCAGGCTTAACCACACACAAACACACATACACATACACACACAGACACAGACACAGACACAGACACACACACACACACCAGATACTTTGAAAAAAATCTGCTATTCAACAAATATGATATCAGGGCTTTTATTTAATTTAAATTTTAACACATTTCACTGCATAAAATATGTAAATTAAACTGCATGCAGTAGCATTCGTGACGCATGTCTGGCTACTCCCTTACTGTGAAAGATGCTTTTCCAAGTGTTAACAGGGCAAGAAAAATACACTTATTGGAGTAGGAAGAGTTGTCTACATGGGGTAAATCACATAGGGCCTCTGTATTTCTGTACAAAAACTGGCAATGTTTGTATTTTGGTTAAGCATGGATGTACAACCCAATCGGGTAAACAGCAGCAGCAGCAAGCGCCACCCACACCATGCAGTAGCACACACCCACTTAATTAATCATTTCATTCATTTACTGACATACATATGGTCACACAGATCTTACTATCCACTGCTATTTTGTCAGTTTAAAGCAAAATAAGAAGTTATGTACCTACCATAACGTTCCACGTTAGTTGTCTTCTCTCGCCTTCTTTCTTGCTTGATGGGTTCGGAGCCGATCCTCGGCTCCGACTCGGCACTTGCTAAGCTCGAGAGTCACTTTTACCAGCTCGAGGCAGCCCCATATCCCATGATGCAAGGCGGTAAGTACCCAGATCTCGTTTGATGACAAAGGGCAATAGCACCAAGCATAAAAACACTTCCAAAAGGAAGAAAGAAAACTTACAGGATGGAAGAAGGACCAGGTCTGAATGGTCTTCAGCATAATAATTTCTTATAGAAAGGTCTGTCCAGGCCTGGGGGAAGGAGGGAGGGTCACAAGAAAGAAGGCGAGAGAAGACAACTAACATGGAACGTTATGGTAGGTACATAACTTCTTAATGTTAAGTTGTCAATCTCGCCTTCATTCTTGCTTGATGGGACCGCGTCCCTAGCACCTCTATCCTGGGTGGCTCAATGGAACAGACTCTTGAGGACTGTAGAGCCAAAACTGGCTCTGTCCCTGGAGGCCAAGTCCAATTTGTAATGGGAAACAAAAGTATGAGGAGTGGCCCAAGTGGCCGCTGCACAAATAGTGTCTAAAGGAAGTCTAGCTTGAAAGGCTGTAGAAGTAGCTAAGCTCCTAGTTGAATGTGCTTTAGGTTTTGAGCACAGCTGTTTTCCCCTGAGCAGATAAATTTCAGAGATGACCGAAGAAAGCCATCTAGACAAGGTCACTTTAGAGACAGGAAGGCCTTTCTTATTATCCGCATAGGAAACAAAAGTTGATCAGATTTCCTAAATTTTTGTTCTGTCCAAATAATATCTGAGTTGACGGTGGACATCAAGATAATGTAGTTTTGTTCGGCTCTGTCTGAATAGTTTGGGAAAAATACAGGAGATCAATGGATTGATTCAAATTGGTCTTTGAGGCGACCTTAGGCAAAAGGTCGGATTAGTTCTCAATGATACTCTGTCTTTGTGAAAAACCAAATAGGGGGGTCGAACCGATAGAGCATGAAGTTCAGACACCCTCCTGGCCGATGTAATAGCCACTAGGAATAAAGTTTTCCAAGAAAGAATTTCAGGGAACAAGAAACAGCTGGCTCGAAGGGGGGAAGAATCAAGGATGTCAGCACTAAATTTAGATCCCACTGAGGAGGAGGATTCCTGATTGGAGGCTTTAGCAGGAAAATTCCTTTCAAGAAGGCCCTGCAGAGCCTATGGGACATAATATTGTGATCTGCAATCCCGACATGAAAGTTCGAGATAGCAGCCAATTGAACTCTGACTGTGGAAGAAGAGGAGCCTGAATGAAAAATCTCTGCTAAGAAGTCCAGGACTGCCTGAACAGGGGCAGTGAAAGGATCAATATTCTTGGCCTTAGCCCAATAAGAGAAACGTTTCCATTTGCTTGCATAAATCCTCCTGGTAGAGGATTTTAAAGAAGCTACTATGATGTCTCTAACAGGGTTAGAGATCAAAGGAAGCCTGGCTAAGGAAGGAAGTGGAGCAACCATGCTGTGAGGTTGAGAGAAGGGATAGACCGGTGCAGCTGACCGGATTGGTGAATCAGAAGATCTGGCACTGGGTCCAGATGCCACGGCTGCACCAAAAGGTGACGATGGAGGAACGGGAACCAAACTTGTCGAGGCCAGTAAGGAGCAATGAGAATCAATTTGGCTCTCAAAACGGTTGCTTTCTGGATAACTTGAGGGATCAGAGGAAATGGAGGGAAGGCATAAAGAAGTCCCTGGGGCCAATCCTGGGTCAGAGCGTCTCTGGGGGGATGGCCTGGAAGAGGGAAGAGAGAGAAGAAGTCTGGGCATTTGCTGTTTTGGGGAGTAGCAAAAAGATCTCAACATGGACGACCCCATTCCAGAAAAATCTCTTCCGCTATAGATTGCCTGAGAGACCACGCGTGAGGCATGAGAATAGCTCTGCTCAATCTGTCCGCTACAATGTTGGTTTTCCCAGGGATATGCGTTGCTACCAGAAACCGATGAGAGGAGATTGCCCATTACCATAGTCTGAGCGCTTCTCAACACAAGGGGTAGGACTTGGTTCCGCCCTGTTTGTTGATATACCAAACTACAGACATGTTGTCTGTGTGGACTGCAATTGTCCCTACGGGAAGAAAGTCGTTGAGGGCTTGCAACGTTAAAAGCACTGCTCTCATCTCCAGGACATTTATGTGCAGGTGGTACTCGAACGGCTGCCACGTCCCATGAACCATCCTGCCCTGATAATGACCCCCCCCACCCGATCAGGGAGGCATCCGTGGTGACAGTGGCTACCGGGGATGGGGGTACAAAGTGTCTGCCTTGGTGAACCTGGGGAGATGTGATCCACCAAGCAAGATGATCTTTGCAAGTCTGTGTCACCAGAATCTGGTGACGCATTGGAAGTTGTTGGTACGACCACTGTGTGAACAGCATCCACTGAAGAAGGCGCATGTAGAAGCGAGCCAGGGGAAGAAGAGTAATGGCCGCAGCCATGAGGCCTAATACCTTTAGAACCATTCTGGCCTGTACTTTCTTGTTGGCTAGAATTATCCTGACATGACTTTGAATGTCTGAAACTCTTTGATCTGTAAGGGTAGCTGACATCCGAACAGTGTTTAAGTTTGTGCCTATGAAAGTAATAGACTGGCAGGGCGATAAGGATGACTTTTCGAAGTTTATCGAGATGCCCAAAAGAGTACAAAGCTTTATTGTGTAATCCCTGGCTTGAATAAGCTGATGCCTGGTGGTGGCTGAAAGGAGCCAGTCGTCGAGATACGGAAACACCTGGAATCCTTGACGTCTCAGGTGAGCCGTGACCACTGCCATGCATTTGGTGAACACTCTGGGGGCTGTAGTGAGACCAAAGGGCAGGGCTCTGAACTGGAAATGACTGGACCCCAGCCGAAAGCGGAGAAATCTCCTGGAGCGTCTGTGAATTTTGATGTGATAGTACGCATCCTGAAGATCTATTGAGCACATCCAGTTGTCCTTCTGTAAGTAGGGCAGAATTGACTGAAGAGTGACCATTCGGAATCTTGTCTTCCTCACAGACTTGTTGAGTCTGCTGAGATCCAATATTGGCCTCCAGCCTCCCGTCTTTTTGGGGACCAAAAAGAACCTTGAGTAGATTCCGGGCTCTGAATGGTCTGTTGTAACTGGCTGAATGGCTCTTTTGCAGTAGTTTTGAGACTTCTAACTCTGCAATTTCCCTTAGACCGGGTGGTACATCTGGAAGGGAATTTGAGGGGTAGAAAGGACTTTCCTCGAAAGGAATTATGTAACCCTTGGATATGATCGACTGTACCCATCTGTCTTGAGTGAGGGAGTGCCAGGCTTCTGGGTACAGTGATAATCTTCCCCCGACTGCCTCCAAGGAGGGACAGCCGGGCAACATCTCAGGGATGCTGAAAGGGCTTGTCAGAGAGAGGCTCTCTGTTTCCCTGGTTTTGGACCCCTCTGCCTCTAGAGCGTCTGTTGTTGTTGCCCCTCTGCCTCTAGGGGTAAACTGACCACGTGAATCCGGCGTGACTCCTTGGGATTTGCGGAACCACATTTTGCCACCTTTCTGTCCTTTGGGGTAAGGTCTAGAAGGGGTGGAAAAACGGACTCCTACGGCAGAAAGAGTCTTGCCGTCCTGCTCACACCTGGTCAAAGTTTCCTTCACTTGAGGGCCAAACAAAGCTGACCCATCAAAGGGAGAATTTGTGAAGGACGCCTTAAAGGGATCTGCAAAGTCACATTTTTTTCTGAGCTCCTGCAGCTGTAGGATCCTGTACAACATCACCTAGCTCCTTAAGGATATCCCTTTGGAGTCTGGTGAAGTGACATAGGTAATTCAGCGAATGCATAGCAAAGGTCGCTGAGGAAAACATCCGCTTACCGTACCTATCCATGGTCCTAGAGTCCTTATTAGGAGGATGGACGGGTACGGAAGGATCTGCAAGTTCCTTCTTGGTGGCAGCAGCCACCACCATGGCATCAGCGGGGACACCCTTAGTGAGGAATTGCTTATCACACGGGGCAGTAATAAATTTTGAAGGCCTCCTAGGGACTGGCTCTACAGAGTCAGGAGCAGCCCACGCCTTTCGGGCAATCACCTGCATAAGGGGGTTGAAAGGCGGAGACACCCAGGAGGTGCTGACTAAAAAAATAAGAAGAGACAGAGAATTTTCTGTCAGAAAAGGTTTAAAACTAAAATAAAACTAAAAATTAAGGGTTTTTTTGTTAAAAGGGGCTAAAATAGCAAAGTAGCAAATCACTTACCAGGAGCTGGTAAAAGGAGGACCTCATCAGCGAAGCGGCAAACGAGATCTGGGTACTTACCGCCTTGCATCATGGGATATGGGGCTGCCTCGAGCTGGTAAAAGTGACTCTCGAGCTTAGCAAGTGCCGAGTCGGAGCCGAGGATCGGCTCCGAACCCATCAAGCAAGAATGAAGGCGAGATTGACAACTTAACATTGTACATTTTATAATAAAATTATTGTAAGGGGGTGTCTCCCTGACCTCCATTAATTCTCCAGCTAAATCTATTTTTTACTTTCTTAGTTAAGTAAATATGATGTCACAATGTTCTGATGTAACATTTATTCATGTTTTTGTTTGTTTGCTTGTTTGTTTCTTTGTTTGTTTTTGTTTCCAGGTTAGAACACTAATCAAATCTGTCCATTAGCAGGCTGTGTTACATGCATAGTAACAACAGTAAAGTAACATAAAAGGTCTAACTAAATTATACAGTATAGCGACATAAGATAACATAGCTGTAAAAAAAATACACGTTTAAAAAGAAGTAGGATCAGGAGTTTTCAATGCATAATCCCTAAATGTCCAGCCAAAAGATAAGTGTGGAGGGAAATTTTAGCAGTGAAGAGAGTAGAACTTGTAGAACGCTAAGAACTGCAACAGAACAGCTAATAACAAGAATCCGATATGAGCTATATATAGTACGGAATGGATAGGGCAGACAGATGGTTAATATGTTGGAGAGGTTAGGGGATTAAACAGCCAAGATTTTCTTAGAAGAATGTAATAGTGCAACCAAGGGAGATAGGTGACATAGCCTGTGTTCTGACATGTGCACTTAAATTGTTCAGTTAAGTATTGTTTTAACCAACAACTGAACTGTATGTAGTCTCCAACAGCAGTAAGAGCAGGTGTCAAAGATTGTCATAAGTTTACAGGCAAAAACAGAGAAGCTTTGTAGTCTGTGGAATTCATTTTAGTGGATGACGTTACAAGAGCTGGGCCATTAGTGAATTGGCTTTCTAGAATGTAGTGTAGGCTGGATGTGGTTAGTCTCACAAGTATGGGAGAATGGTGTGAAGCTTAAATAAGACGGGACTGTCACCCTTTAACCCCCATACAATATTTTATTCATTTTTAAATACACTTTAATTCTTTACAGGAGAACAGCGGAGCACTTATGAATACCTACCTGCACAATAGTGACATCACTGTGCTAAGTCAATCAACATGATTAAGAGCTGCATGCAGTGTCAGCCACCATAACCACATTTAAAGCTGCCAAGGAACAATTACACCCATATTCAATATGCGTCTTATTATTAATTCTGAAATGCCACAAAACAATTCAAAGTACATGGGCATGCAAAAATATGATGTCTTATTAGACACTTCAGGCACTCTTCCCCATGAAGTCACAAACTGCAGTAAGACAATACATTTTCCTTTGGTTGGTTGCTAGTATTAAATGCATATAAAGAGGTATGCCAGGAAGATGTTTCCTAAAAGCACAGTCAAACCTCTGTTGTTAACAGCCATACTTCGTTTATAACAGTATCAATACCAAATACAAAAACTCACTATTCCATTACCACCTCTTTTTGTACAAGTCAATTTCACTGTAAACACAAATCTAAAACCTACCAATACTACCAAAACCTAACTATACTTCTTGTAACTTGTAATTAATTGTTGTTTTTAATTGTTTTTATTATGGAGCTTTTCTCCCCGGGCCTCCGCTGAAAAAGGACCTGTGTCCGGTCGGACTTTTCTGGTCAACAAATGTAAATAAATAAATAAAACATGCTGCACTTTCCTTTTTCATGCATTGCACTTATGCTGTGTGTTTTAATTATCATCTAAATCAAAGGATAAATAGGGCACACAGGCAAACAAACCATTCAGTAAAAACTGGAAGAAAAAGTCTGCCAAGTTAGGATTTCCAGTGTGTAACCTCTTAAACCTCAAGTACTGGAGGTCCGTGGGATACATACAAATGATCCCTTGAGGTCATATCTGGAGTTTTAAGTTCTGTTTTAATTAGTGCCATCCACACAGGCCCTGATAAGTGCAATGACACATTGCACAGTATTTTATTCTATTACTGTAAAAGGCTGGTGGTTGCTAATTTGCAGCCTTGTACTGTTCTTTTAAATGTGTGACTGTTGAATCACAAAAAGTGTATCTTTTAATTAATACAATGTTACTAACAAAAAGAATGCCCTTCTATGACTCACTACTAGTTATGAAAACACATTTGCTCTTTAATAAGCTGCACCTTTGTGTACATGTTTATGTCATTACACATAATGCAAACTACTTATGGCACAGGAATATACTCCATTATAACATGGTAAACAGCACACTTCTACCAAAGCCCCCTGTAAGAAATCCTTTTAAGGATGGCAGAAAAAGGTTTTTTTTTTTTTTTTTTTTTTTTAAGGTTTACATTTTTACTTTATAACTAAGCCAAGAATGAATGAATGAAAAGGGGTCTCTGTTGTCCACTCCAATTACCAAGTAAAAATAAAAAAATATATATATATAAATAAAATTGCGGCTATAGAGGAAACGGCAACTCCAAAAAAAGTAGCAAATGATGAAAAACATATAGAGCGCACACCAAAAATGTGCACAAATTACACAAAGTACATATTCTTGGCCTGCAAATTTCTACAAGTTGCCGTGGAAGGAATACTACATTGTTTTTTCAAATCACAGGAGTTCTGGGGAAAGTTGTGGAACCTACAACATTTGGTGCAATGAAATGAAGCCTACCTCATACCATTCCAGCCTCAATCCCAAACTTATGTCTGAAAATAAACTAGGGTTTACTATACTTTTTCAGGCCTAACAATACAAATGATGCCTTTTATCCTTTAAATAATATCTCTAATAGGTAAACTACACTACGCTAATATTCAAGTGCACAGTGTTACAATGCACACTGAGAACTGTCCTCAAGTGCACTACAGTACACTTCAAAGCAGTCCCTCCAAATATCAACCCCCCTTCCCAAATTATATGCTTACAGCAGAAGTCAGTCTTACAAAGCAAAATGTAACATATGACAAGAGAAAAAAAACATTTTTGGACATTTGCTTCTGATCTGGGCTCTACTTTCCTTACAGCTGTGTTTGATAGTGGTATTGATATAACATCTTACTTTACAAAGACTTCAATATTTGTGTTCTGAGTAGAAAACAATGTTTTTCTTCTGCCACAGAAAGTTTGCTTTATTTGTTCTTTATTGCTGCTAACAAATAGCTCTGTCAGAGGCAGATTTAGGGAATGATCACTAGTAAAAAGCTGTAACCAACTTACCACCAAGAAGTTGCGTCCACCAACAACTGGGCACAGCTAGAGAGCAGAGTGGCTGTCAGCAGCAAGCTTTTCCAGTCATGGCTTGCCTGTCTTGGGTCAGTTGCCCTCTAAATGCTCCTATAACAGTGAAGTCATCAACCCTGAGCTCTCTGTAAAAGTAATTTGGTCCAACATGTCAACTTGCCTGACTAGTAGGCATCCGAGGACTCTTGCGTTGAAAGATCTCTTTCTTTTGGCAGGAGATGTTCCTTGGGCAGGAGTCCCGCCATGGCTCAGCTGCCTGGATTTCATGAGATCCTCAACTAACATGACAACTTCTTGCTGTTGGGCCTGTGACAGTGTCTGAGGCCCAAGCTTAAGCTTAGAGTAGCGTTCATGTTAAGCCTTCAGACTGGTTTTGGGTGTGTTGTCAATAAAGGCCAGTGCAGGTTGCAGGCAAGAAGCACCACCCTGCATCCAGTCTGCTGAAATCTTCTCCCTGCTGTTTCAGGAAATTCTGGCCTTCCCCTCGAACAGCTTGAACAGGAGTCTGAAGCTGGTACCTGCCAAGTGGTTTTAGACCCAGCAGACACCCTAGCTAACTCACTCTCCACCAATGAATTGGTAAAGAAACAACAGAAAAACATAAAAAATAAAAACGTTCACAACTGTGATGAGTGTCTCAGAGACTGAGAAGAAATAAATTCCACACTGTAAGCATGTTCCAAAAATAATTTAATAACAATCCAAGACTAAAGCGCTTTCGCCTACACATGCACTAGGGCTTCATCAGACTAAAGAACATCAATTAAGCAAACCTTTAAATAATAAAGAACAAACAGGTGACCTAATACTTATCACTTAAAGGCACAGCTTTGTTCAAAAGAAGATAAAAAATATAAATAAAAAACAACAGCTGCATATATAACAATCCTAACAATACAAACCTTAACTACATTTTAAAACATGTTAAAATAAGGACATTTTAATATAACTTATCTTTATTTATTTAATTTGTGACCTAAGCTTTAAAACACTGATAATACTGCAAGCATCATTAATCCCTGGACTCTGCATAGCATTTAATCTTAGTTGCCATTCTAATTCCCTAAGTTCTCAAAGATACTCACACCTCCAGGTTAGTGACGTTGCATGAAGCATCGGAGACCATCCATGTGCAACTAACAGTGGGCAAAACTGCCTTTCAGTTTGTAGCATGTTACAGACCACTCTCTCAAAATTTGGAATCCCACTCTGCTTTCCTGAGAACACTGGAGAATATGAAGATCTCTCCAAGCACCATTATATTGGGTGACTTCAACTACCCAAACATAGACTGGGAGCATTACTCAAACCCTAACACCCTAGCCCAAAGGTTCCTAGAATTTGCTATGGAACAACTAGTCACCACTCCCACAAGAGGGGAAAAAATACTGGACCTGGTCATCACCAACATGGGGACTCTATGCTCCATACCAGAGGTATACCCCTCATTGGTAAGATCGGACATAAATTAATCTCACTGGATATCCACATCCCGAACCCACCCCCAGCCCAGAAGACCACAGTTTAAAACTTCTCAAAAGCGAACTTCACACTTCTCAAAACCGAGGTGGAATCCTTCAAGGTCCCCAGGCCAGTGGAAACTACAGCCCAAACTACAGAATCCTTTATAAACGCATTCTACGGACACCTCCAGGAATGCATGGACCATGCTATCCTAAACAAAACCAAGACCCAATCTTCCAAAGGCAGGCGTCCAGTCTGGTGGACCCCCAGACATAAATAAGCTGTACAACAGAAGGAGGAAGCTACTACATGATAGAGCAAAATCCCTAAAAGGGAAGGCATCTCTGATCAGTACTAGCAAAAACCTGCGATCCCTCATAAAATCCTCCAAGGCCAGCTTTGAGAGAAAAATTGCACAGGGACACTAAAGATAATCACAAGGCTTTCTTTAGTTATGTTAGGCACCTGGGTGGCAACTCCCAAGTATGCTCAGAGTTGATCCAAAATGACAAAAAATAAACTGAACCCACAGACATTGCCAACATCCTGGCAGACAGATTCAGTGCAACCCCCCCCCCCCCCCAAAAGAGCAAATATCTATCCCAGCAGAGTGCTACCTCCCTAACATCTCAGATGCTCAGGTGAAAGCCGCCCTCTCTAAAGCAAAAAACACAGCATCAATGGGACCAGACGGTTTCCCGAGTTGCATCCTACATGAACTCCAAGAAGAGCTAAACCCTCACGTAAAGCTGCTATTCAATCTCAGCCTTACTACAGGATATGTACCCAAAGAATGGCGTACAGCAACAGTGGCCACACTCCACAAAGGTGGTGCCTCTACGGACCCTGGAAACTATCGCCCCATAAGCCTGACCAGCCTGGTCTGCAAAGCTATGGAGAGGATCATCATAGAACTCATAAACAAAGACATTGGGGACCTACAGACACTGGATCCTACCCAGTTCGGCTTTGTTAAGGGCAGATCATGCCTCTTGAACCTGGTCGACTTCTTTGAAACAGTCACCAAGGCCATTGATGAAAGGAAGGTAGTCCACACTGCCTACCGGGACCTCGCAAAAGCCTTCGACACAATATCCCACTCGGGCATCATAGATAAGCTCTCCAGCTTGAATATAAACCCCTATGTCATAAGATGGGTTGCAAACTGGCTCAAGGACAGAACCCACATGGTCAGAATTGCTGGAGCCATGTCAGACTCAAAACCAGTTACAAGTGGCGTCCCACAAGGCTCAGTCCTGGGACCTCTCTTGTTCGGTATATATTTTTCTGAGGTACAGGCTAACACGGGAGGACTGTGGCTGACCAAGTTCGCAGATGACTGCAAACTGGGCGCCATAATTGACTCTTCAGCTGACACAAGCATCCTCCAAAAGGGTCTCACAGAGACGGATAACTGGTGCCAGAGCCATGGCCTAAAGCTAAATGCCAAAAAGTGTATAGTCATACCCTTTGGCAAAAATAACGTGCCCACAAATTACCACATAGGTGGTAATCCATTAAGTACGGAAGAAGTGATTAGGGACCTGGGGACCCAAGTTGATAGTAATCTCTCCTTTGACAACCACATTGCCAAAGTGGTTAGAAAGACCTTCTATATAGCCCACCTTATCATGAAAGGATTCACATCTAGATCAAGGGAGGTCACAGTGTCCCTTTATTCATCCCTCATCAGGCCCATAATAGAATACAATGCCCCATTTGGGATGTACCTTACCCAACACCTGCAGCAACTAGAAAGACCCCAAAAGTACCTCACAAAGAGGATCAAGGGACTCAAACAGATGCCATATGCTGCTTGGTTAAAGAAACTCCAGCTCTACTCAGTTGCATACCACCTACTTAGAGGCGATCTATGCCTGACGTATAAAGCTATGTCCAACCCGGAACTAATGGACATGCTCCACCTCAGAAAAACTAAATCCCTTAGAGCTACGTGCTCGAGGGACTTGACCCTCAGCACAGAAATAAATAGGACATGCTGGAGGGATAGGTTCATAACCCAGAGGCTCCTTTCGCTCTGGAATAGAATCCCGGTCCATGTTAGGCACTGACTCTCAAGAGGAATCTTGACGAGTGGATGGGAGATCGTAGATTTACCCTGGGGATTACGTCTGTGTCACTGCTAGACAGAGGCCCAGTAAACTAACCTAAAAAAGGGCACAGTAAACTCAATTCAAAGGGTGGCGAAAGCCAAACACACTCTGGCTAGGCTTGTAAATGCCCTAGGGCAGATAGCCTAGTATGAACCTATGAACCTATAAAAGATTTTTAACACCCCCTCCCATGATTATTCACATGCACTCTATCAATGATAAACAATTTTTTAAAAAAAGATTAGTACATGTTATAGTGTGGGTGTATAAGACACTACTACCTTTCCTATTCTTAATGTCCCTTATGTGTTCAGCCATATGTTCTTTAAGCCTTCTTATAGTTTTACCTACATAAAATGCTGAACATGAAATGCAGGCTGCCACATACACTACCATTTTTGTTTTACAATTACACCTACCGGGACAAGCTACAGCTCTGTTATAACCTGGGATGACAACGTAAGGACCATCATTAACGAATTTACACCATATACAACAACCACATTTACTCATTCTAGAATTTAATTTTTTCTATACATAATTTGGTCCAGACTCAAACCAATTCTTTAAATTTTTACCCCTATTGAATGTTACTAAATGTTTATTACCCAACTTGGATTTAATCTCTTGTGAATAAAACATGTTCCAATAAGTATTCAATATATTAAAAATTGTTGGTCCACATGTATTACTGTACTGCACCACCACTGCCTCCTTGCCTATTGACCATATCTTTATTTAAAATATTTCCAGCATTATTTGGTAAACCTACCCTCAAACTGGTATAAATTTTGAAGTCCTACTTTTTATTATTTTTCTAACCTTAACTAATAAATCAATGGGATAACCCATATCCATAAATATCTCCATTAATATTTTCAACTCATTCAAAAACTTGTCTTCACTCATCACAGTTATGAACGTTTGTATTTTTTATGTTTTTCTGTTGTTTTTACCAATTTGTTGATGGAGAGTAGTTCTTAGTTTTGTTTCACTCTGTTGGCAGTGTACTCAGTGCTGCACAAGGAGGTTGGATATGGCAGTTTCTACGAGTGACCTGACTATTTTGATGGAACATATTTCAGGACAAATAGACTCTCTAGCAACAGTTAAGAGCGTGTTAATGATGGCCCTTACGTTGTCATCCCAGGTTACAAAAAAACTATAGCTTGTCCCGTTAGGTATAATTGCAAAACAGAAATGGTAGTATAGGTGGCAACCTGCATTTCGTGTTCAGCATTTTATATAGATAAACTATAAGAAAGCTTATAGAACGTATGGCTGAACTCACAAGGGACATTAAGAATAGGAAATGTAGTAGTACCTTATACACCCACACTATAACTTGTACTAATTTTTTTTTTTTTTTTTTAATCATTGATAGAGTGCATGTGAATAATCTGGGGGGGGTGTTAAAAATCTTTTAGAACGTAGGGAACTAGAATGGCAACTGAGATTAAATGCTATACAGACTCCAGGGATTAATGATGCGTGCAGTATTATTAGTGTTTTATAGCTTAGGTCACAAATTAAATGAATAAAGATAAGTTGTACTAAAATGTTTTTATTTTAACATGTTTTAAAATGTGGTTAAGATTTGCATTGTTATATATGCAGTTATTTATATATATATATATATATATATATATATATATATATATATATTTTTTTTTTTATCTTCTTTTGAACAAAGCTGTGCCTTGAAGCATTAGGTCACCTGTTTTTTGTTCTTTATTATTTAAAGGTTTGCTTAATTGATGTTCTTTACTCTGATGAAGCCCTAATGTATATGTGTGGACAAAAGCACTTTTAGTCTTGGAATGTTATTAAATTATTTTTTGGAACGTGCTTACAGCTTGGAATTTATTTCTCCTCAGTCTCCAAGTCACTTGCCACAGTTGTGAACATTTTTATTTTTTATGGTTTTTCTGTTTCTTTCTTAATTACTTCATAATAAACATCTACTATGCAGCTTTGGAGAATTTTAGAAGACATACGCATTCAGCAGGGAATATTACTTATAGATAGGAAATGGAACCAGATTTGCAATAGTGAAGATGGATCAGGGCAACTACAAGGGAAAAACATAAAAAAAGAAGAGTGGTTTCTGAAGCAGTATTCGAGAATATTTGAAACAGAAAAGCTCAATTCCTCAGAACTGCTCTTGGTTTGGCCACTTCGCCAGACAGTTACAGAGGATCTGCTGCATCTAAAGCCATCTGCTGCTAAAAGAACGAAAATGATTATCACTTCTGCTGATTACCTTTACTGTACTTCATAAGAATCTTGTATTAACTGTTACATTTTCTCGCACTTTAATAAAGTTTCAAAGGTGAACTGGTTCCACTGCTGCTGCAGTACTTAATTACATCGTGTCCGCTAGTTTTACAGCACAGTAGTAATGTGTGGTTTGCACAGTCAACACTCCAGATAACAGAATAAAGTGACCGGAAAATAGTATTGTGAAATTCCAGATAAAAAAATCCCGGGCACTCACAGCTGCAGGTAAAGATGAAAATCCAATAAAAAACTCCAGTAGGCATAATGGTAACAAATGTTTAATTATAAGCGCTTTCACGGTTCTCCTGACTGCTTCTTCAGACTACAATCATGTGATTGGTCAGTTTTTAGTACTTGGATATGTTGTTGTATTGTATGACTGTAGTCTGAAGAAGCGGTCAGGAAAACCGCGAAAGCGCTTACTATTAAACATTTGTTACCATTGTGCCTACTGGAGCTTTTTATTGGATTTTCATCTATTGCCTGCAGCTGTGAGTGCCCGAGATTGTGTGGTTTTCCCTGCACTTGAGCTCTAAAACCAGCATTTTTATATTAACAGGGTTTTCTGAAAGCACATTTATGGCAGAAGTGTGCTGAAAGATTATGCGTTTTCCCGACTGGTCTGTAGGTCTTGCTGTTGTAAAACTTGTTTTTCTGACTCTATATAAGCCCAGTGTTTGCAGTAGGTTGTTCTCTGAGCAGCAGTGGTCAGCAATGCCCTGTACAGATGCAAATGCTATCAAGTTAAAATTTCCATTAGAATAACCATCACTGCAACCTTCCCCAGGCCCCCTGCCGCTCTAGCAGCATTGCCTTGTTGGACAGCTGCAGTTCACACAGAGTATAGCACCCATTCTTTGTCCATGTGCTATCATCCCAATTCAGTTAAACCTTCCCACTCTTTTCCCTGGTTAAACCCATAGTAAAAAAAACTGAAACCATGAATAGGCACTTTCTTGCTATAATAAATAAAAACCAAAAGGACAAAGCTGATAAAACCAAAGTAAAATCCACGGATGAAAGGAATCAGTCCCAAAAGGAGAAATGCAGCTTTATTAAGCAACAAAAAAACATTAGCTATGGAAATATTTGTGAAAATGTTTAGTAACTTTATGTTACAAATTATTATCACATATATATTTTTTATATGTACTTTTTTATATATATTTTTATATATATTTTTATATATTTGTATATTCTTGCACATTTTATAACTTTGGGATTATAAAAGCATAATGTGTATAACATAAATGTACATTTAGTGGGGAGGAAATTAACTAGTTGGGTAGAAAATAAAATTTCCCCGTCTAGGGATTTTACGTGGTGCAAAAAATGGTGGAAATTACCTTGGCCATTCATCCTAGAAGGATGTATGTGTGGTGTTGCCAAGGTACTATTTTTTAATGAAAACAATGTTATGCTTTCACCGTTGTCAAGGATATGACATCATGGTTGTGGGATTTAAAAATGGAATGGCGCTTTTCTTTTATTGTCTGATGAAGCTCTTACTTTGTGGGAGCGAAAACGGTCTTATTAAAATACGTTAACGAAATTTAAGTTCCTGTGGAGTTGGACTTGCTTGCTTTTGGTTTTTAGTGTTCTGTTTTCTTTTTTGTTGGCAACAAAAAAACAATCAGTCTGAGCGACAAAAAAACGATCAGTCAAGTGCTTTCGCCAGGTAAATACCTGGCTTTATCAAGATGATCAACATTACATTAAGCATGATTAAATACTTTTCATCTAGTCACATGATCACCAATTAATATGCTAACCATTCAATTAAATGAAAATGCATTATTTAAAGTGTCCTAACATCAGTAAAATTCATATTAAATTATGGGTAAAGAATCCCTAAGATTGATAAAACTATTAAATATTGTAAAAAACCTAAAAAGTCCTCGAAAGGTACTTGAAGAACAGTGTTTAAATATATATGCGTGCGTGAAATGTACACAGGATGAAACTAATTGGGAACTATGATAATAGAATTCATAACCTAGCTTTTCTTAACTTGAGTTCACTGGATATACTAATGTTTTCATTGAGGCCAGGGGGGCTTTGCAGCTTTGAGTCTAAGCTGCCATAGGAGCTCCCTGTATTCAAGGCGGGTTTCCCAGTCTCCTCCCCTGGCATCCTGCTTAACCTGCTCAAGGACCATAAACTTAATTTTCATGTTGGGGCAAAGAGCTAAATGTTTAAAAAAGGCATTTGTGTCCTTCTTTTTGGAGATCTCATAATAATGTTCATAAATTCTTCTCCTAAGTGGTCTCTCAGTTTTCCCTACATAAAAACTGAGGCATTGAATGCATATTCCTATGTATACAACCCCTTTTGCCCTGCAGTTGTAATAATGATCAGCTTCAAATCTAAATTTTCTGGATGGAAGGTAAAAGGAACTGTCTGGCTTTGAACAGAAGCTATTCCATTCTGACCTACTCACGGCTGCAATTGACATCGTGGAGCTGTTTCCAAGTATTCCACACTCTATCGGATTAGAGTGGTTTAACAGTGTTTTGACCTCTGAATCGGATCTTGGTTCAAACATCATAGGTATTATAGTAGAGTTTATGGAGGTAGTCCTTGAAAACAATTTCCTTTATTTTAATGGTGAATTGTTTAAACAGAAGAAAGGTGTAGCGATGGGGGCAGCATGCGCCTCACTATATGCAAATATTGTGCTGCACCACTGGGAGAACAATTACATATTTTCTACTCATTGGGCACAACACATAACTCTCTATAAACGATACCTTGATGACATTTGCCTACTATGGAATGGAACTCTGGAGAGTTTCTCGTAGTTCATGAAATATATTAATTCTACTACACATTTTTTCTTTTACACATAATGTCAGCAAAAATGCACTGAACTACCTTGATGTTTCCATACTTAAGGACTATTCCAACTGTACTTTTCAGTCCAAGGTATACAGGAAAGCCACTTTTTCCAACTCGTATTTACACTTTCATAGTGGTCATCCCTTTCACCAGAAGAAGGGTTTAGTAAAGGGGCAGTTCATTCGTGCATCTAAAATGTCCAGCACAGATAAATATTATTTAGAGGAAATTGATTTTTTGAAAAAACTGTTTATTCAAAGAGGTTATCCAGTACCTCTAGTAAATAATTTGG
The DNA here is from genome assembly GCF_019279795.1 of Protopterus annectens. NCBI lineage: Eukaryota > Metazoa > Chordata > Ceratodontiformes > Protopteridae > Protopterus > Protopterus annectens. The sequence goes on from NC_056745.1 coordinate 1,123,012,418, forward strand.
CCCAAGAAGTAACCGACAACAGGCAATCTAAATACCTTCCATTATTAGGTAGTGGTTTTCAAAGGGTTGAGCAGAATGAACAAGTTGAACTATTTAATTTGCATAATAGTTTCATACACACCTTCACTAAAGATTCCCAACAAGTGGAACACATAGTGTCCAAATATTGGCCCCTTTTGACACTTCATGAAGACTTTAAAGGTATAATTCAAGAATGTCCCAATTTTGTAAAGAGAAGAGATGTTAACCTAAAGGGCCTTTTTGAGAGAAAGTATTTTTTAGATTCAGGGCACTGTGTTTCTAAACCTGGCACCTATAAGTGTGGGGCATGTAAGCAATGCACCTTTATCATGAATGACAGTTCCTTTTACCTTCCATCCAGAAAATTTAGATTTGAAGCTGATCATTATTACAACTGCAGGGCAAAAGGGGTTGTATACATAGGAATATGCATTCAATGCCTCAGTTTTTATGTAGGGAAAACTGAGAGACCACGTAGGAGAAGAATTTATGAACATTATTATGAGATCTCCAAAAGGAAGGACACAAATGCCTTTTTTAAACATTTAGCTCTTTGCCCCAACTTGAAAATTAAGTTTATGGTCCTTGAGCAGGTTAAGCAGGATGCCAGGGGAGGAGACTGGGAAACCAGTCTTGAATACAGGGAGCTTTTATGGCAGCTTAGACTCAACGCTGCAAAGCCCCCTGGCCTCAATGAAAACATTAGTATATCCAGTGTACTCAAGTTAAGAAAAGCTAGGTTATGAATTCTATTATCATAGTTCCCAATTAGTTTCATCCTGTGTACATTTCACACACGCATATATATTTAAACACTGTTCTTCAAGTACCTTTCGAGGACTTTTTAGGTTTTTTACAATATTTAATAGTTTTATCAATCTTAGGGATTCTTTACGCATAATTTAATATGAATTTTACTGATGTTAGGACACTTTAAATAATGCATTTTCATTTAACTGAATGGTTAGCATATTAATTGGTGATCATGTGACTAGATGAAAAGTATTTAATCATGCTTAATGTAATGTTGATCATCTTGATAAAGCCAGGTATTTACCTGGCGAAAGCGCTTGACTGATTGTTTTTTTGTCGCTCAGACTGATTGTTTTTTTGTTGCTTAATAAAGCCACTTTCTTGCTATCTCTGTGGCCAGCCTGGTGGACATGGGCATCCTAAGGCAATGTAGCAATTGTCTCAAGTATACTGACAACCACTTAATCCTGAAACAAACACAGTATGCCAGAGATGTAGTTACACTATGAAAAATTGAGGCATACTTTACAAATCAGAATACAAACCGACTGCCAGCATGCACACATTTCCCTTACTAAAAAGGTCTCAACACACAAACCCACATATGTGGAGGTACTCTCAAGTAACTTACCAAAACCTCAGAGGACTCCTGCATTCTGCCCTCAGAAACCACATGGAAACAAAACCAAGTCAACACCAACCACTGCATATAAAAATACACATCACAGTGTCTACATAAGCAAGCTCCTAAGTTGAAACACCATACATTGAAACATCCTGGTCATAGCAGACTTCATGGACACTCCCCTCACCAGGCTGGAAAAAGAGAGGGTTACATTCAGTTGCCTGCCATGGTTCAAGATTTGCCAGATCACTCAGGACACAATCACAAGTACCAGTATGACTCAGTCAGAGTCCTTGTGGGTGTGAATGACATAAAACATACCTCCATGGACTATGTAAAGAGAGACATGATGGACCTCTCTGAATACATATTGCAGGCTGGTATGAGCCTTACACTGAGCAGCAATGTACCCTCACCAAACATGATACTACAATACAAATAGAAAGTGACTGACATCAATAACTGGCTTAGCTACTGGCGTCATTCTTAGAGGATCCAGTATTTGTCAGCCTGGGATGACATGATCGACAGACCATGCTGCTTTGCCAGAGATGGTCTGCACCTGTTGCCATTAGACTTTTGAATACTGGCCAAGGCATTAACCACCCCATAGTGCCTTGTTTCCTAAAGATTACTGAGGGGTGATCTGTGCCTGACCTACAAGGCAGTCTCTGACCCAGCCCTGATGGAAATCTTGAATATTCATAAAACTAACTGCACAAGGATTACCCACTCTAAAGATCTACACCTGATCTCTGACATGAACAGATCATGCTGGACAGACAGGTAAGTGTTCCAGAAACTATCCCCTCCTCTGCAGTAGGCTTTCTATTCACATAAATCAAAGCCCTTTCCTGACCATCTTAAGGCGCAATCTGGACCCAAGGATGGGAAATCGCAAATTCACTCCTGGGGTGGCACCCATGTCCCTTATGGATAGGGGCAGTCTGTAAAAATTGTCAAAACCCCATTTGCTGACCCTTATCTTTCTCCTAGGGATAGAAAACTGGGTAAAATCTGGATAAAACTGGCTAGGGCTTGTAAGAGCTCTTCAGCCATTAGCCTAGCAATCTCCTATGAACCTATGAATTCAGTAGCAGGAATAACTACATACATTCTCTCTTTTAAACAAGTAAGAAGTTATGTGCCAATGTCTTATTTTTAAATTTATAAAACAGATGAAACAAAAGGCTGTAGGGGTAAATTATGTACCCATTGATGAACTGGTTCAGCAACACACATACTTATGAGGACACAAGATAAAAATATTTAGGTTATGGATTAAAAAGTATTTTGTTATGGTAGCACAGGATGTCTGTGAAGAAACCAAACAAAAGCTAATACAATAATGGCGAAACTAAGCTACTGATAAAAGATATGGATACTAAGATAAAAGTAATGAAAATGTTTTCAGTCCCTTTGGTCTTGTATATAGGTCAGGTGTACTTTATTAACTGGAAAAGAAGTGATTAATGAGGATAAACAAATAATTGCAGAAATGTATTTGGGAGGGAAATAGTTAAGTGGAATAAACTTGATTACCCCTACAGAACAAAGTATTTTAGAATTACCTAATTTGAAGGGGTAGTTTACAGCCATGCAGTTAAGGTTCATACACAAAACTCAAGCAGAAAGTTATACACCAAAGTGGAAAAGGATGATAAAATGGAGGTGGGATGGGGAGAGTCTCAGAGATAGAGACACCTTTGTATACAACAACAACCACTGTACAGAAGACTATATGCATAAAACAGCAGAATGTATTTTAAGAACTAAACCACTGTAGGAAAGCAGAATTGAGATTTTACTAATAGGGATGGCTGCAAGTAAAGGTATAGAAAACAGGCAAGAGGGGGTTGGAATTTGCTGGAGGAAAGTAGCAAAGTTAGCCAATGTACTGGCAGCAAATAACTCGGGACCAAAAGGTAACAGAGTGGGATGAGGCATAAAAAGAAGTTATGTACTCACCATAACGTTTCATGTGTGTTGTTCATCTTGCCTTCATTCTTTCACTGGTTGGGTTCGGAACCGATCCCTGGTTCCAACTCGGCCATGTACAAAAGCTCGAGGTCTTCCACTAGCTCATGGCTGTATGCCTTTGCCATCATGCCCTAGGAGAGTTCTTCAAATCTTGTTTGCTGATAACAGTTTCCAAATGGACTATTTGACATTTTATATACAATGAAGATGGTCAGAGAAAGTACAATTGTGTACACCTACCATAAATGTAGATGTTAGAGTGTATTCACTGTTGCAGTCATCACCTGTGGGTTATCCCTGCAGTGTAGCACTCAGCCGGCCCATATACCAGAGTCAATGTTTTTCTGCGTCAGCTGCTGTTGCTTGCTGCCTGACATCAGGTAGTCATAGTTATAAAAGAAGGCAGCCGATGCCATTACATCAGTTTATTCTTGCCCTAACCAGTTAGAGGCCCAAGTAAATATGGCAAAGGTGGTCCTGGTGGCTAAAGGCCACCATTAGAAACTTATGTCTTCCTAAAGAAAGAAAATATAAGGGGGAAGGAGGGTGGGAAACCAGGACTGCAACAGTGAATACACTCGAACACCTACATTTATGGTAAGTGTACACAACTGTACTATGTTCTTCGTGTTTCACTGTTGTAGTCATCACCTGCGGGAGGATTCCCAAAGCTGAGGAGAGGAGTGGTAGGATTAGTAACATACCTAGGAATGGGTCAGCATGCCCTGCAGGACTGCAGAGGCAAACCCTGTCCTAGCCTTAGAAAATAGAGGTAGGTGGTAATGCTTGGTAAAGGTATGGGCAGAAGTCCAGGTGGCAGCTTCCAGGATGTCCCTGGTGGGAACTCCTCTGAGGAACACTGTGGAAGTGGAGGGTGCCCTACTGGAATGGGTTCGAATAGACTTGGGGGGGGGGTTCCCCATGTAATCTGTAGCAGAAATGGATACAGTTTGATATCCATTTGGAAATGGGCTTCCCCTCTGCCCCTGGGGCAAAGATGACAAGTAGTTGATCTGTTTTCCTGAAGGGTTTAACACGGTCCAGATAGTATTGCAGATGTCTGACATGTCTAGTGAGTGCAGAATTCTTTCTCCCTTGATTTGAGGGTTAGGAAAGAAGGTGGGTAGATGTATGGCCTGGTTGAGAGTTGCATTAGAGACCACCTTGGGCGTAAAGGATGGATTTAGTCTTCAAGTAGACCCTATCTGCATGGAAGATGATGAAGGGCTCAATGGTCATCAGTGCTTGAAGTTCTGAAACCCTTCTGACTGAGGTGATAGCTAGGAGAAAAGCAGTCTTCCAGGAGAGGTATCTTAGTTCTGCTGAAGCAGCAGGTTCGAAGGGTGGCAAAGTTAGTTTTTCCAAAACATAATTCAGGTTCCAGGCTGGAGTGGATGGCCTTCTGGGAGGTCTGATATTAGAAGCCCCTCTGAGGAACTATTTCATCAAAGGATGGGAGAAAGTACAGTTGTGTACACTTACCATAAATGTAGATGTTTGAGTGTATTCACTGCTGCAGTCATCAGCTGTGGGTTTATCCCTGCAGTGGTAGCCCTTAGCCGGCCCGAATACCAGAGTCAATGTTTTTCTGCATCAGCTGCTGTCACTTGCTGAATGATGTCAGGTCGTCAGTGCTATAAAGCAAGGCAACCAACGCCATTACATAAGTTTTTCTTGCCCTAACCAGTCAGAAACCCAAGTAAATATGGTAAAGTGGTCCTGGTGGCTAAAAGCCACTGTGAGAAGATTATGTATCCCTACAGAAAGAAGATATAAGGGGGAAGGAGGGAGGAAAGTACAGTTGCGTACACTTACCATAAATGTAGATGTTCGAGTGTATTCACTGTTGCAGTCATTACATTTGGGGTAATCTGCTGGCAGGTTGCCCTCAGTCGGCCTGATTAACAAAGTCTTGGGTCCTGCATCGGTTCCTGTCCCTTCTTCCATGATGTCAGTTCGTCAGGGGTATAAAACATGCAGCCGACGTCATTACCTCAGTTTTTCTTGCCCCCAGATGTCAGGTGGCCCCCGAATGGGGAGCAAAATAAAATTTAAAACACAAAAATATACCTCCAACCAAAAGCAAACACACCAAAAAGGCTTTTAAGCATAGTAACAGAAAGTAGAGATACAGTCAAAGAAAAACAGGGGGCTGGAGGGAGGGTAACCAGGACTGCAACAGTGAATACACTCGAAAATCTACATTTATGGTAAGTGTACACAACTGTACTATGTTCTTTGTGTTTCACTGTTGCAGTCATTACATTTGGGTAGATTCCCAAAGCTATGGTTCAGAGGATGGATTTATACAGCATTAGGACCAGCTATAAGGCCCTGCAAGACAGCAGTGGCAAAGCCAGCTCTGGATTTAGAGAAAATTGGCAAATGATAATGCTTGGTGAAAGTATGAACTGAACTTCAGATAGCAGCTTCTAGAATATTCCTGGTAGGAACACCTCTGAGAAAGGCTGCAGAAGTAGATGCAGCCCTGGTGGAATGAGATCTGATCCCCTGGGGGATAGGTTTTCCATGGCGCTTATAGTAGAAATGAATGCAATGGCTTATCCATTTAGAAATGGTTTGTTTTGAAACAGCCTTTCCCTCTGCCCCTGCAGCAAATGCTACCAGCAGTTGTTCAGATTTTCTTTGAGTTTTAGTGCTGTCCAAGTAGAATCTAAGTTGTCTGTGCACATCCAATTAATGCAGAATCCGTTCCCCCTTGTTCTGTGGATTGGGAAAGAAAGTTGGCAAATGAATGGACTGATTAAGAGCCACACTGGATACCACCTTGGGCATGAAGGATGGACTGGCCCTGAGTGACCCCCCGTCCGCATGAAAGATGATGAAAGGCTCCACTGCCATAAGGGCCTGTAACTCAGATATCCTTTTAGCTGAAGCGATTGCTAGAAGGAAGGCTGTTTTCCGAGAAAGAAATTTTAAGTCTGCAGTAGCAGCTGGCTCGAAAGGAGGTAGAGTGAATTTCTCCAATACAAAGTTAAGGTCCAAGGCAGGGGTTGCAGCTCTCCTGGGTGGTCTCAAGTTTTTGGCCCCTCTGAGGTACTGCTTCAGCAGAGGATGAGAGAAGAGGGGAGGTTCTGTGTTATGAGCTGAAATGGCTGAGGTGTGGATTTTAATGAAGGAAAAAGACAGGCCCTTGTGAAGCATCTCAGTTAAGTATTGTAAAATTGAAGGTAAATTGGGCGCTGCTGTGCTCATTCCTTGAGGCTGATTCCAAGCACAGAATCTTTTCCATTTGTCAGCATAAGATTTTCTAGTACTAGGTCTTCTCGCCTCCAAGATGACATCCATCACAGGTTTGCTGAGGGATGCTAAGGGTGAATTTAAGTGATTAGCGAAGCTGCAAGGTTCAGTGTTGGGAGCTGAGGGTGCAGAATCTGGTTCTCCTGCTGGGATAGTAAGGATTGTGTCTGAGGCAGGTGCCATGGAAATATTTGTGACACACTGCCAGGAGCGGGTACCAGTGTTGTTGTGGCCAGTCTGGAGCAATCAAAATAATTCTTGGTTTGTCCTGTTTGACTTTTAACAGAACTTTGCAGAGCAGAGGCAGAGAGGGAAAGGCGTAGACTGATAGGTTTTTCCAGCTAAAGGACAGAGCATCCACTTTCCAGGCTTTTTTTGTGGGAAGTCCTTGTGCAAAATTTGTCCAACTGGTAGTTCCAGGGGAAGGCAAATAGATCTATGTCTGGGCTCCCCCATTTGCTTGTCAACATGTTGAAAATCCGTGGTTCCAGTCTCCACTCATGTGGGTCCATGAGATTTCGGATTAGACCGTCTGTCAGTGTGTTTAATTTTCCAAGAGGGGGTATCAGTGTTGGTGAGGCCAGTCTGATGCAATCAATATAGTCTTTGGTTTGTCCTGTTTGATCTTTAGCAGTACTTTGGAGAGGAGAGGCACAGGAGGAAAGGCATAAACTAATGGCAGAGGGGGAAAGGATAGACTGATCGGTTTTTCCAGCTGAAGGACAGAACAACCACTTTCCAAGCTTGTTTGTGGGGAGTCCTTGTGCAAAATTTGCCTAACTGGTAGTTCTGGGGGGAGGCAAACAGGTCTATATCTGGGCTCCCCCATTCGTTTGTCAACATGTTGGAAATCTTTGGTTCCAGTTTCCACTTGTGTGGGTCCATGAGGTTTCAGCTTAGTCCGTCTGCCAGTGTATTTCATTTTCCTGGCAGGAATTGAGTTTGTAGGTGCACTTGGTAGCTCAAGGCCGTGTTCCACATTGCCATGGCTAATCTGCAGAGGGGGTAGGAATGTGTACCCCCCTGCTTGTTTATGTACCACATAACCGCAGTGTTGTCCGTCTTTACCATTAGTTGTCCTGGAAGAATGCAGTCCTTGAAGGCTGTCAGAGCATTCTGTACAGCTAACATTTCTTTTTGATTGATATGTAGGTGCATTTGATTTGGGTTCCATTTGCCCTGAATGCACTTCCCTGTAAGGTGAGCCCCCCATGCATAGTCTGATGCGTCTGTAGTTAGGGTTTGGGCGGCAGGGGGTAGGGTGAATGGCAGTCCCTTGTTTTGGTGGCAGGCCTCTGCCCACCATAGGAACTCCAGGCGTAGGCAAGGTATGATAGGAATCCTTGTTTCCAGGCTGTGACAATGTTGACTCCATAGACTTTTTAAGTATCACTGAAGTTTCCTCATATGCTGTCTTGCATATGGAATTGGAAGAATGCAGCAGGCCATGAACCCCAAGGCTTGCAGTATTTGTCTTGCAGACAGCAGGGTTTTTGTGGCCACTTGTTTGAAGTAAGCTACCAAATGAATTTGCTTTTCTGGTGTGAGGAAAGACATCTGGGCAGTTGTATTCAAGCTTGCACCCAGGAATGTAATCTGTTGAGAGGGTACCAGTTGTGATGATTTCTTTCTGCTTATGGTGTACCCTAGACAAGTCAGAACCCTTTTTACAAACGCCAGATGATTTAGAAGTATGGCCTGTTTTTCTGCCTGAATTAGACAATCGTCCAGGTATGGATATATTTGAATATTTCTTTGCCTGCAAAATGCAATTACTGGAGCCAGGCACTTTGTGAATACCCTGGGTGCAGTAGACAAGCCAAAGGGCAGTGCAGAGAACTGATACTGCAACTTGTCTGCTTTGAAGCGTAGCTATATTCTGCAAGATTCCCTGATTGGGACATGTAGGTAAGCTTCTTTTAAATCCAGAGTTGCCAACCAGGCATCTTTGCCTAGCATAGGAAATAACTGCTGAAGAGTCAGCATCTTGAATTTTGGAATGTCAAGAAAGGTGTTTAGAGAAGACAGGTCCAGAACTGGACGCTATGATTTGTCTTTTCTGGGTACCAGGAAAAGCCTGGAATAGAAACCTTGTCCCTTTACCTCTTCTGGTACCGGCTGAATAAACCCCATGTTTAAGAAGGAAAGTACTTGTTTCTGAGCCTCTGCCCACTGATTTGGGGGCAGGTTCATAGGATCATACTAGGCTATCTGCCCTGGGGCATTTATAAGCCTAGCCCAATTGTGTTTGGCTTACGCCACCCCTTGATTTGAGTATACTGTGCCCTTTTTAAAATTTAGTTTACTGTGCCTCTGTCTAATAGTGACACGGAAGTAATCCCCAGAACAAACCTACGATCCCCCATCCACTCAAGATTCTTCTTGAAGAGAGTCAGTGAGGTGCTCTGCCTAACATGAATTGGAATTCTATTCCAGAGCGAAGGGAGCCTCTGGGTTATGAATCTGTCCCTCCAGCATGTTCTATTTATTTCTGTGCTGAGGTTCAGGTCCCTCGAGCGCATGGCTCTAAGGGATTTAGATTTACTGAGGTGGAGCATGTCCATTAATTCTGGGTTGGACATAGCTTTATATGTCAGGCATAGATCGCCTCGAAATAGGCGGTATGCAACTGAGTAGAGCTGGAGTTTTTTTAACCGAGCAGCATATGGCATCTGTTTGAGTCCCTTGATCCTCCTGGTGAGGTACTTTTGGGGTCTTTCTAATTGCTGCAGGTGTCGGGTAAGGTACATCCCAAAGGGGGCATTGTATTCTATGATGGGTCTGATGAGGGATGAATAAAGGGGCATGATTACCTCTCTTGACCTAGATGTGAATCCTTTCATGATGAGGTGGGCTATGTAGAAGGTCTTTCTAACCACTTTGACAATGTGGTTGTCAAAGGAGAGATTGCTATCAACTTGGGTCCCCAGATCCCTAATTACTTTCTCTGTACTTAATGGGTTACCACCTATGTGGTAATTTGTGGGCACATTGTTTTTGCCAAAGGGTATGACTATACACTTTTTGGCATTCAGCTTTAGACCATGGCTCTGGCACCAGTTATCTGTCTCTGCGAGACCTTTTTGAAGGATGTTTGTGTCAGCTGGAGAGTCGATTATGGCGCCCAGTTTGCAGTCATCTGCAAACTTGGTGAGCCATAGTCCTCCCACATTGGCCTGCACCTCAGAAAAGTAAATACTGAACAAGAGAGGTCCCAGGACAGAACCTTGTGGGACGCCACTTGTGACCGGTTTCGAGTCTGACATGGCTCCAGCAACTCTGACTCTGTGGGTTCTGTCTTTGAGCCAGTTTGCGACCCATCTTGTGACATAGGGGTTTATATTTCGGCTGGATAGCTTATCTATGATGCCCGAGTGGGGTATTGTGTCAAATGCCTTTGCGAGGTCCAGATAGGCTGTGTGGACTACCTTCCCTTCATCTATGGCCTTGGTGGCTGTTTCGAAGAAGTCAACCAGGTTCAAAAGGCAGGATCTGCCCTTGATGAAGCCAAATTGGGTAGGATCTAGTGTCTGTAGGTCCCCAATGTCTTTGTTTATGAGTTCCATGATGATCCTCTCCATAGCCTTGCAGACTAGGCTAGTCAGGCTTATGGGGCGATAGTTTCCAGGGTCCGCAGAGGCACCACCTTTGTGGAGTGGGACCACTGTTGCTGTACGCCATTCCTTGGGCACATATCCTGTAGTGAGGCTGAGATTGTACAGCAGTTTTACTTGAGGGATTAGTTCTTCTTGGAGTTCATGTAGGACGCAACCCGGGATGCCATCTGGTCCCATGGAAGCAGTGTTTTTTGCTTTGGAGAGGGCGGCCTTCACCTGAGCATCAGAGATGTTTGGGAGGCTGCACTCTGCCGGGATAGATACTTGCTCTTTGGGGGGGGGTGAAGAAGTTTGCACTGAACCTGTCCGCCAGGATATTGGCGATGTCTGTGGGTTCAGTGTATTTTTTGTCGCTTAGAATCAACTCAGAACAAGTCTGGGAGTTGCATCCCAGGTTCCTAACATAACTGAAAAAGCCTTATGATTGTCTTTAGTGTCCTGTGCAATTTTTCTCTCGAAGCTGGCCTAGGAGGATTTTATGAGGGATCGTAATTTTTTGCTAGTACTGATCAGAGATGCCTTCCCTTTTAGGGATTTTGCTCTATCATGTAGTAGCTTCCTCCTTCTGTTGTACAGTTTATTTATGGCTGGGGTCCACCAGACTGGACGCCTGCCTTTGGATGATTGGGTCTTGATTTTGTTTGGGATAGCATGATCCATGCATTCCTGGAGATGTCCGTAAAATGCGTTTATATAGGATTCTGCAGTTTGGGCTGTAGTTTCCACTGGCCCTGGGGCCTTGAAGGATTCCACTTCAGTTTTGAGAAGTGTGAAGTTTGCTTTTGAGAAGTTTTTCACTGTGGTTTTCTGGGCTGGGGTGGGGTCGGGATGTGGATATCCAGTGAAATTAATTTATGGTCTGATCTTACCAATGAGGGATATACTTCTGGTATGGAGCATAGAGTCCCCATGTTGGTAATGATCAGGTCTAGTATGTTTTCCCCTCTTGTGGGAGTGGTGACTAGTTGTTCCATAGCATTTGAGTTTATAAATTCCAGGAACCTTTGGGATAAGGTGCTGGGGCTTGAGTAATGCTACCAGTCTATGTTTGGGTAGTTGAAGTCACCCAATATAATGGTGTTCGGAGAGATTTTCATGTTCTCCAATGTTTTCAGGAAAGCCGAGTGGGATTCCTGACTTTGAGAGGGTGGTCTGTAGGATGCTATAAACTGAAAAGCAGTCTTGCCCACTGTCAGTTGCACATGGATGGTCTCCGATACTTCGTGCAATGCCACTAACCTGGAGGTGTGGATATCCTTGATAAATATGGAAACACCCCCTCCTTTTGTGGTTCGGTCCGGGTTACGGGGCCGAAAAGCATGATATGCGGTATAACCTGGTAGTGCTGGGGTGCTCTCTGGAGCCTTGAACCAGGTTTCTGTCACTGCACAGATATCTATGTTCTCCATACTGAGGAGAGCTTTGAGTGCATGCATCTTGAGGTTAAGACATCTGGCGTTTAGCAGCATTACCCTTAGTTTCTTGTTCCTTGTGCTGTCTATGGAGGTCGGTTTGACTTTTGAGCCTTGCCTCAAAAAGGCACTATGGGGGTGGCAAGAGCCTTTGCCAATATCCGAAAGCCCAGGGGTGACAGGTGCAAGCCATCCCTAGTGAAGCAACGTGGCTTGTCGAGCATGTCATCCCAGGCTGACAGACACTGGATCCCCTTTGAATGACACCAAAATTTTAGCCAATTGTTAAAATCGATCATTTTGTCTTTATACTGTGGCATCATTCTAGGTGAAGGTAAGATGTTGCTCAAGGTCAGGGTCATACCGGCCTGGGCTACATGATCAGAGAGCTCCTCTATGTCTCTTTTCATCTAGTCGAGGGAGGTACGTCTCAGGTCATTCACGCCAGCATGTACAATGACTGAGTCATATTTGTATTTGCTTTGGGGTGACCTGAGTGCTTGCATTATGTGGCGGATCCTAGCGCCCGACAGGCAGCTCACTGTGACTTTCTCTTTATTCAGCCTGGTGAGCGGGATGTCAGTGTGTCTGACAATAGAGTCATCTATTACAAGAGTATCAGGTGTGTTATTCAGCCTTAAGGGCTGTGACTGCTTGGCACAATGACTTTGTGTGCTATGTGTTGTACGAGTTTTGTTTTGGGGTAGCGTTTGCTTGGATGTCTGCTTTGGAGGTCTCTGTTGCTTGGGTAGATTTTTATTTAGAGCCTCCGAGTATGTTTTTGTGTTTTTATGTGTTTGGTTCGCTGTTGTGGTGGGACTATGTGATACTGGAATTGCGTTGTGTGAAGTTACCTTCTCCTCCTGACTGGTTACACCAGTTTTGAGATGAAAGAGCTCAGCCTCCAGTTTGGCTATATGGTTGCATCTCTCACATATATTTGAACCTGTTTGGAGGAGGAGAAGGTTGTCCGTGTACATGAGACAGTTGTAACATTGCCTCAAAATTCCCAGATTCACCAGCTGGACTGGAGAGGAAACCATTGACTGACCTTTGGACATGCTAGAGTAATATAGGGAACTTAATTAAAACGGACCAATAGGGGACAAGGTAATCGTACAGAGTATAAGAGTAAGTAGTGCTTATGGTTTATTAGTGCTAACTTGTAAAATTACTTATTTGGACCAGTGAGGGGCCTTAGAATGAGAATATGGTGTTTAATTTGAGAGATAGAGCAGTTCTAAGGGAAAAAGTGAAGAGCAGACTTTGTGGAGCCAGGAATAGTTTAAACCCAATTAGGCGGCGCTGCCTGATGTTGCGCTATGCACAAAAACGCGCAAAACAGGGTTTTAAGAGAGGGAGATCAAGGAGTTAGGAATTGACCCAAAATGGCCAATAAAACTACAGTTTCAAGGCAGTAACCACTCCCACAAGGGCAGGCAGGCTGCTCAATGTTTATCACTGCCACTGATGAACACAGAGACTTCCCTTTAGCCCAAGCAAACAATGGCCTCCAAGAAACTTACAAACAGTTCAGAACAGCAAATCTGTAACTGAACTTTTTTAAATCTCAGAAAAGTGGGGAAAAAAGCAAGATTTTTTTGTTTTTAAGGAAAGCAGAGGTTCACAAGTATCAACAAGTTAGAACAGTGCAGTAAATGACCCCCACACTTGAGTGCTAGGCCAGAGACAGATAAAATGCAAGTTTTAAGAAAAAAACGATTTTAAAAATAAGTGCAGGCAGGAAATTCAGTAATCAGCTCCAGGTTGTGTTCTAAATACAGTTACCAACACAGAAATCAAGTTTAACAAGCCAGAAAATGCTCAAAAGTAGGAGGCAATGTAGAAAAACTTAACAAATAATCTGAAGCAAAATACTTAAAATCTCAAAAGTGGCTCCTTTCTTCTCTCAGCATTTTCTCCTCTTGGTGGGTGCTTCACCAACAGCCAACAGGTCTGGCCACCTGTTTGGTGTTGGCAACATGTGGAAATGAAATCTGTATCCCTGGGACACTATGTTTAAAACCCATTTGTCCTGGGTTATGAGTTCCCAGTTTTTTTGCATGAAAAGCAATCTTTCCCCCCAAAGGGGTGGCTAAAAGGTAAGTGCTTGGTAATTTTAAAGGAAAGTCATTGAGACTATTTACCATAGGGGGTTATCTTATAGGTTCATAGGTTCATAGGTTCATACTAGGCTATCTGCCCTAGGGCATTTATAAGCCAAGCCAGAATGTGTTTGGCTTTCGCCACCCATTTTAAATTTATTTTGCTATGCCCTTTTTCGAGGTTAGTATACTGTGCCTCTGTCTAACAGTGACACAGAAGTGATACCCGGGGTAAACCTACGATCTCCCATCCACTCATCAAGATTCCTCTTGAAGAGAGTCAATGAGGGACTCTGCCTAACCTGGACTGGGATTTTATTCCAGAGTGAAGGGAGCCTCTGGGTTATGAATCTGCCCCTCCAGCATGTCCTATTTATTTCAGTGCTGAGGTTCAAGTCTCTCGAGCGTAGCTCGATGGGATTTGGATTTTCTGAGGTGCAGCATGTCCATTAATTCCGGGTTGGACGTGGCTTTATACATCAGGCACAGATCGCCTCTGAACAGGCGGTATGCCACTGAGTAGAGATGGAGTTTCTTTAACCGGGCAGCATATGGCATCTGTTTGAGCCCTTTGATCCTCTTGGTGAGGTACTTTTGGGGTCTTTCCAGTTGCTGCAGGTGTTTGGTAAGGTACATCCCAAAAGCGGCATTGTACTCAATTATGGGCCTGATGAGGGATGAGTAAAGAGGCACGATGACCTCCCCTGATCTAGATGTGAATCCCTTCATGATTAGGTGGGCTATATAAAATGTTTTTCTAACCACTTTGGCCACGTGGTTGTCAAATGAGAGATTGCTATCAACTTGGGTCCCCAGGTCCCTAATTACTTCTTCTGTACTTAATGGATTACCACCTATGTGGTAATTTGTGGGCACTTTGTTTTTGCCAAAGGGGACGACTATACACTTTTTGGCATTTAGCTTGAGGCCATGGCTCTGGCACCAGTTGTCTGTTTCTATGAGGCCCTTTTGGAGGATGCTTGTGTCGGCTGCAGTCATATGCGAACTTGGTCAGCCACAGTCCTTCCGTGTTGGCCTGTACCTCCGAGAAATATATACCGAACAAGAGAGGTCCCAGGACTGAGCCTTGTGGGACACCACTTGTAACTGGTTTGGAGTCTGACATGGCTCCAGCAATTCTAACCATGTGGGTTCTGTCCTTGAGCCAGTTTGCAATCCATCTAGTGACATAGGGGTTTATATTTAAGCTGGTGAGCTTATTTATAATGCCCGAGTGGGGTATTGTATCGAAGGCTTTTGCGAGGTCCAGGTAGGCTGTGTGGACCACCTTCCCCTCGTCAATGGCCTTGGTGACTGTTTCAAAGAAATCAACCAGGTTTAAGAGGCAGGATCTGCCCTTAAAGTCGAACTGGGTAGGATCCAGTGTTTGTAGGTCCCCAATATCTTTATTTATGAGGTCCATGATGATCCTTTCCATAGCTTTGCAGACCAAGCTAGTCAGGCTTATGGGGCGATAGTTTCCAGGATCCGTTGAGGCACCACCTTTATGGAGAGGGACCACTGTTGCTGTACGCCACTCTTTGGGCACATATCCTGTAGTAAGGCTGAGATTGAACAGTAGTTTTATGTTTGGGTTTAGCTCTTCTTGGAGTTCATGTAGGACGCAGCCCGGGACACCATCAGGTCCCATTGATGCTGTGTTTTTTGCTTTGGAGAGGGCAGCTCTTACCTGAGCATCTGAGATGTCAGGGGGGCAGCACTCTGCTTATCTTTATTATATCTTGTTATTTCCAGATTTGGAAGTGGAGGCCCCCCACTGCTTAGGTCTGAGAGTCCCCTGGGACTGAAACCTGGTGCTTTTGGTGTGTCTGGAATTGGCTTGAGAGGATATGGAAGGAGCTGGAAAGGACCAATTCTTAGTAGGCCACTGCCTACTAAATCTTGGAGGTTGCACTTGTAAGAAATATTTTACAGTTTGCATAGACTTAGCTTTATCTTCCATCTTTTTTAAAACTTCTTCAGCCTTATTGCCAAACAGGCGGTCCTGATTTAAAGGAGCATCCAACAATTTTGCTTTAACATGATCAGGCAGAGATTGCTCCTTAAGCCAAGCATGCCTTCTAAGCATAGATCCAGTAACAGCAGTCCTGCAAGAGGCCTCTAAAGAATCAAAACCACATTGCAAAGTATGTTTTCCAACTTGTTCAGCAGAATGCAATAAATCATGTAAATCTTTATTTTCCACACAGTCAAAAATCAACATAATTTTCTGTTTAGGCAGTCCAGTAATATGCTACTGATATTTTAACATAGGAAATTGGCAGTTTAAAGCCCTAATAGCCAGGGTTGAAGAAGTATAAACCTTTTTACCTCATCTATCCAGCGCCCTGGAGTCTCTATCAGAAGGGGTAGGATTTTTAGCAGTAGAAGCCTTAATGCCCTTAGGCCCTTGAGAAATGGTTTCAGGATTTGCAGCAGGATTTTTGAAAAGGAGCTTGTGGGACTCAGGAACCCTGCAGTATCCGTCAGGTTTGCAAGGAGCTGGAGGCAGGGAATCAGGGGCCATACTGGATTCTGAAAATCCATCATCAACAATGTTTAGTACAGAAGGTATAGCCAAAGGCCTATGCTGAGGTAAAAAAAGAAAATCCCTAAGCCTCTTTATGAATCAGAGAATTTCTGACTTTCCCAGTGGATATGCTCCCTTAAGGTATGTAAAGTTTCACCAAAAGTGAAATCCTCGGGGGGGGGGGGGGGGGGAGCAGAGGGAACGGGAATCCTCTGCATCAGAATCCTCATAAATAGGTATGGACAAATCCTGGTCATTAGAAGAGTCAGAAGAAATAGAGTCCTGATCAGAAGATTCATAGTCAAGCTCAGGCCTAGGCCTCTTAGAAGGGGGGGGGGGGGTTGACTACCCCTGATTAGTGTAATTATATCTTCAGCCATTTTGATCATTTGTTTTTTTAGGCATAGGGGCCTGAACATGCGGCCTGGGCGTCGTTTTTTTCGACATAGATCGAGATTTAGGCCTTAGTATTGAAGGTGGAGTTGGTTTGATATGCAAGTCTGTAGAGGCCTGAATACACCCTCAGAAGCCAGTGCCTGCACACCAGCTCCAGACCCATCCAAGGTAGAGACATCCGCGGGTTCTATAGTTGAAGTACCTCGCGGCATACCGGACTCCGAATGGGTCTCAGTAGAGGCCTGTGAGTCAGAAGTAGTGGGTATCAGGGGCTGCGAAAGTGCCTCACTGAGAACTGGCGACTGGCTTAGGAGAAGCGCCGTTGGCAGTTTTGGACCTCAACGGCCTCTGTCTTTATCTTTGCATTTTTTCGAAATTCCGTTAGTCGGATGGCTAACAGACGTCATTTCTGGATAATTAAACAGAGAACCAAAATATTTAGAGGCAAAAATGTACCGACCACGGATAGTGCACTGATTAAATAAAGCACAAAACCGACAACAAGGTACTTCGTGGTCAGGGCCTAGGTAAGGAATACAGTACAGACAAAAATCTTTATGAGGTATTTGCTTTCCATGAGTAATGCAATTATTAACTTTTACTGACATCGGTAAAGAGCAAGAAAAAGTTTCCCCAACAGGGTACTTAGCTTTACGTTGAAGACTTCAGTTCTGAAACTCGAAAACGAAAATTTCAGGAGTCGGCTGACCAGCACTTGCGAACTGCTTCTGCTTCGGGCACCGCACAGCAAGAAAGACTGAGGTAATGATATCGGCTGCATGTTTTATACCCCTGACGACCTGATGTCATGGAAGACAGGACAGCAACCAACGCAGGACCCAAGACTTTGTTAATCAGGCCGACTGAGGACTTAATTTTAAATCGTTTTTTTCTTAAAACTTGCATATTTTCTGTCCTTGACCTAGCACTCTTGTGTGGGGTCATTTACTGCACTGTTATAACTTGATATTACTTGTGAACCTCTGCTATCTCTGTAAAAAACAAAAAAAATCTTGCTTTTTTCCCACTTTTCTGAGAGTTAAAAAAGTTCAGTTACAGGCTTGCTGTTCCTGAACTGTTTGAAAGTTTCTGTGAGGCCATTTTTGCTTGGGCTGAGGGAGGGTCTCTGTGTTCATCAGTGGCAGTGACTAACATTGAGCGGCTTCCCTGCCCCCCGTGGAGGTGGTTACTGACTTGAAACTGTAGTTTTATTGGCCACTAGGGGTCATTTCCATAACTCCTTCATTTGTCCTCAGAGGAGTGGTTTAAGGCAGTAACTTGTAGTTTATTGGCCATTTTGGGTCATTTCCTGTCTTTTCCAGCCCCCTGCTATAAAGCACACTTTAGCGCACATTAGCGCGATTTAGCCCGATTTAGCGCGGAGTTGCCACTGTTGCACACTAGGGCAGCGCCGGTTAAGCAGGTTTAAACTATTCGGGCTACCTAAAGTCCACTCTTCAAATTTTCCCTTAAAACTACCTTCCTCGAACTATACTACTGATCTAATCAGCGTATCCTATAATTAAAAAGATCATCTCTACTTGACTCCAAGTAGACTATTCTCTATCTGTTAAACGTAGCACTTGCTCCTACAGTACTTTTACCTTGATACGGCACTCTTGTCATAGATAGTACCCCAAAAAGGCAACCCCCCATTTCTCGGTCACCCACGTCCCCCGGAATCTTTTTAAAAGTTTTTTTGTCTATTCCTTCTAGCATGTCGAGGGATCAGTTGCTAGTGTCCTCTCCTGCTCAGCTGGTGAACCTGGGAATATTGAGGCAATGTTACAATTGCCTCATGTACACAGACAACCCTCTCCTCCTCCCACAAAACACAAATACATGCGAGATGCAACTATACGGCCAAACTGAAGGCTGAGCTCTCTCAACATAGGACTGGCAAGACCAGTCAGGAGGAGAAGGTTACCACACACACTATAGACCCAGTCTCACATAGTACCATTACAACCTCAAATCATACACATAAACACACAAAGACATACTGAGGCTCTGATCAAAAATCTACCAAAACAGCAGAGGCCACCAAAGCAGACACCCAAACAACCACCACCTCAGAACACAACACCTGCAACACATAGACCTCACAGTCAGAGTGTCAAACAGTCACAGCCCTTAAGGCCAAACACAATGCCAGACACACTAGTCATTGGTGACTCCATAGTCAGACACACTGACGTCCCGCTCACCAGACTGAGTAAGGAGAAGGTCACAGTAAGCTGCCTGTCGGGCGCTAGAATCCGCCACATAACGCAAGCACTCAGGTCTCTCAACAGTAGGTACAAATATGACTCAGTCATTGTCCACGCTGGTGTAAACGACCTGAGACGTACCTCCTTGGACTACATGAAAAGAGACATTGAGGAGCTCTCTGATTATGTAGCCCAGGCAGGTATGACCCTGACCTTGAGCAGTATCCTACCTTCACCAAGAATGATGCCACAATACGGAGATAAGATGATCAGCTTTAACAATTGGCTTAAACACTGGTGTCATTCAAAGGGGATCCAGTGTCTGTCTGCCTGGGATGACATGCTGGACAAGCCACGCTGTTTCGCAAGGGACGGCTTACACCTGTCACCCCTGGGATTCCGGATATTGGCAAAGGCTCTTGCCACCCCTATAGTGCCTTTTTTAGGCAAGGCTCAAATTCTAAACCTACCACCCTAGAACACAAAAAAGGAAAAAACTAAGGGTAATGCTGCTCAATGCCAGAAGTCTAAATCTCAAAATGCACGCACTCGAGGCCCTTCTCAGTATGGAGAACATCGATGTCTGTGCTGTGACAGAAACCTGGTTCAAGGCTCCTGAGAGCACCCCAGCGCTATCAGGTTTTACCTCATATCATGCGTTCCGGCCCCAAAATCCAGACAATACCAAGAAAGGAGGGGGGGTATCCATATTCATCAAGGACACCCACACCTCAAGACTGGTGGCAACGCACGATGCATCGGAGACCATCCAGGTGCAATTAACCATAGGCAAGACTGCTCTGCAAATTGTAGCATGTTACAGGCCACCCTCACAAACTCAGGAACCTCACATGGCCTTCCTGAAAACACTAGAGGGGATAAATGTATCACCAAACACCATCATACTAGGTGACTTCAATTACCCTAATATAGACTGGGATCACTACTCAAGCCCAAACACCCTAGCCCAAAAGTTCCTGGAATTCATAAACTCAAATGCCATGTCACCATCCCCACAAGAGGAGATAACATACTTGATCTCATCATCACGAACATGGGAGCACAATGTTCAACACCGGAGGTGTACCCCTCACTGGTGAGATCAGACCACAAACTAATCTCGCTGGAGGTCCTCATCCCACCCCCACCTGAAATAAAAAAGACCACAGTAAAGAACTTCTCAAAAGCCGACTTCACACTTCTAAAGACTAGTGTGGTCTCCTTTAAGGCCCCCGAGCCGGCGGAAAACAGTACTCAAGCCGCTGAATCACTTACAAATGCCTTCTACCAGCACCTGCAGGACTGCATGGATAAGGCAATCCCAAGCAAAACAAAGACTCTTAGTACCAAAGGCAAGCGTCCAGTCTGGTGGACCCCAGCCATAAACAAACTCTACAACAAAAGGAGGAAGCTACTACAAGATAGAGCAAAATCCTTAAAAGGTAAGACACCCTTGATCACTATAAGTAAAAACTAAGAGCTCTCATAAAATCATCCAAAGCAAATTTGAGAGAAAAATAGCTAAAGACTCAAAAGACAATCATAAGGCCTTCTTTAGCTATGTTAGAATCCTGGGAGGAAACTCCCAGATATGCTCAGAGCTAGTTCAAAATGATGTGAATATTACTGATCCTACAGACATTGCCAACATACTGGCTGACAGGTTCAGTGCAAACTTCTCCCCTCCCCAAAGGAGAGATATCTATACCAAAGCGATTGCAGCCCCCCAAAGAGCTACAGCGCCCAAGTGAGAACTGCTCGCTCCAAAGCAAAAAGCACAGCATCCATGGGACCTGATGGTGTCCCCGGCTGTGTGCTCCATGAACTTAATGAGGAATTAAACCCACAGCTAGGACAGCTGTTTAATCATAGTCTTACCTCTGGATACGTGCAGGAGTGGCGCACTGCAACTGTGGTACCACTTCACAAAGGCGGTGCCTCCACCGACCCTGGAAATTACCGGCCCATTAGCTTGACAAGCCTTATCTGCAAAGCCATGGAGAGGATCATAATGGACCTCATAAATAAAGACATAGGGAATTTGCAGACTTTGGATCCAACCCAGTTTGGCTTTGTCAAAGGCAGATCATGCCTTTTAAACTTGGTTGACTTTTCGAAACAGTCACCAAAGCCATTGATGAGGGAAAGGCAGTCCATACAGCCTACCTCGATCTGGCTAAGGCCTTCGATACAATACCCCACTCGGGTATCATTGAAAAACTCATCAGCTTAAATGTCAACCTATACATCACAAGATGGGTTGCAAACTGGCTGAGTGACAGAACCCACAGGGTCAGAGTTGCTGGCGCCATGTCAGACTCAAAGCCTGTCACAAGTGGTGTCCCACAGGGCTCAGTCCTGGGCCCACTCTTGTTTGGCATCTACTTTTCAAGTACAAGCAAACACAGGAGGGTTATGGCTGACAAAGTTTGCAGATGACTGCAAACTGGGCCATAGTAGAAAACACATCTGACACAGATATCCTTCAGAAGGGTCTCACAGAAACGGATAACTGGTGCCAGAGCCACGGCCTAAAGTTAAATGCCAAAAATGCATAGTCATACCCTTCGGGAAAAACAAGGTTACCCCTAGCTACCAAATAGGTGGCAATCCACTGAGCACAGAAGAAGTTATCAGGGACCTGGGGACCCAGGTTGATAGTAGTCTGTCATTCGACACCCATGTAGCTAAAGTAGTTAGGAAGACCTTCTACATTGCCCACCTTATCATGAAGGGATTCTCATCTAGATCAAGGGAGGTCATAGTCTCCCTTTACTCATCACTCATCAGACCAATGATTGAGTACAATGCCCCATTAGTATCTGACCCGACACTTGCAGCAGCTGGAGAGCCCACAAAAGTTCCTGACCAAAAGGATAAAGGGTCTCAAAATCTGTCCTATGCTGCCCGACTGAAAGAACTCCAGCTCTATTTAGTCGCCACGCTTGCTCAGAGGTGACCTTTGCCTAACATACAAGGCCATGTCAAACCCAGATTTGATGAATATGCTTCACCTCAAAAAATCTAGATCCATCAGAGCCACAAGGGCGGAGACTTAAACCTTGACACGGCTATTAATAGGACGTGCTGGAGGGATAGATTCATCACCCAAAGACTCCCTATGCTGTGGAACAAAATCCCGGTACATGTGAGGCAGAGCACCTCGCTGGCCTTGTTCAAGAGAAATCTTGACCAATGGATGGGAGATCGCAGATATACCCCAGGGATTACCTCAGTGTCACTGCTCGACAGAGGCACAGCAAAATAATGGGTATAGTTCCCCATACTAAAGGGGTGGAGTAAGCCACAAAACGATGGGCTAGGCTTGTAAATGCCCTCGGGCAGATAGCCTAGTATGAACCTATGAACCTATGAACCTATACCTGACTCGGCCACCTATCTGTTCTGTAGTCCTCACACATGCTGTTTTGAGGCACTGCCATTCTTCAACTCCACCTATTTCCTCCTCTTCTTGGGGTGCTAAAACCCAGAGTAATTCCTTGAACTGTTGTATTTTCTCTCCAGTCAACTTCCAGGTCTTCAGCCTGGTCTCTGTTGACCACTGCTTGCAGCAGATTGTGGCAACCAGTGGTTTATGCTGTTGGCTGACTGCTTCAACGGGGATGATTTTGCAATCATCGATTCTTCCCCAGTCCCTTTTCCTTACTAGAAGGTAGTCTACCTGAGTTGCGTGTTGGCCACTCTTGTATGTGATCTTGAGACAGTCTCTTCTTTCTGAACCATATGTTGGCTACTATCAAGCCATTTGCTAGACAGAACTCCTTTATTCCTGTTGCCCCACCCATGTGGACCCAGGCAGTCCTTGTATCCACTTCTGTCTGCCCAGATATGTGCATTCAAGTCACCCATTATCAACACCAATTCATGTTGTCCTGCTTTATCTAGTAGATCCTGCAACTGCCGTCTGAATGCACTCTTTTTTTTTGCTATCACAACCCTGCTGTGTGGCATACGCTGAGATTATGAATACTGCCCTACTGTTACACTGGAGTCTGATTGCCATGAGTCTGTCATGATGAATTCTGACGATATCCCTCACTGCCTTCTGAAGCCTCTCTCTCTCTCTCTCTCTCTCACCACAATTCCCACACCATTTCTAGCTTGTCCCCCTCCTGACTAGTAGACTCTGGATCCTAAGCCAAGTGGCTTTGCTGCACTGCCCTTCCACCTTGTCTCTTGGATACATAGGATGTCCATCCTCCTCTGTATCATCATGTCATCTACTTTCAAGTCCTCCAAGTCCAAGTGAACTCACAAAGTGTAGCAATCAGTTCATGTTTGGCAGATTGAATGGTTTTACGTCCAGCTTTCACTCTACAGAGCTATTCCAGATAACCCAGGCTGGGCAACTAGACACTGGCAGGCCAATAGCTTATTGATCCAGGGATGCTGGGCTTTATGGTGGGCACATACACCCCTCCCACTGTTAGAATGAGTCCCTGGCACAGGTTGGAGTAGGCCGGGTCCTCAACTCACTTATGGTAACTACCCATGCCCATTTTGTGACATAGTCAACATGACCGAATCACCTAGAGCCATATTTTACATCGAGTGGCTAGCCCTGCCACAGCATGCAGTCTGTGATCCACGTTCTCTTATCTTGAGGATACTGATTACCACAGTAGATGCCTCAAAGTGGTTGGTCTAGACAACTCTTCCCCCTATAGGGCACCATATAGATCTGTGCTGCTGCCCACAGCTCCATTCATTGGTGAGTTTGAGATGGAAACACTTAGCATGTTTTCCGGAGGTGGAAGGAACCCCACAGAGACACAGGGAGAACATGCAAACTCCAAGCAGGCATTGGACAGAGCTCAGGATCAAACCTTGTACCTTGTGCATGGGAGGCGAAGACCTTAACCATTATGCCATCTGGGCTCTCTTGGGTAATGCTGATGCTAGATGTTTAATGGATATGCAGAAGGTCCATCAGAGTGGGTTCCAGTGATGCCCTTAAACAGTCTGTAGGAGACAAAGTACAGGGATGGGGCATTGATGAGACCCATGTAGGACAGGTTTGCCCCTGTATTTTTTTTTTGTGAGGACTCTCTGTGTACAACTCCGTTATTACACGTGCCTGGTCAGGTACATAGTGAAAAGGGCTTTGTATTCAATGACAGGTTTGATGAGGGCCAAATATAATGGAATGATGACCTCCTTGGACCTAGATGCCACACCTTTGTTTATAAGTTCCATGACACATAATGGTCGAAGGCTAGGTTACTGTCTACATGTGTCCCCAACTCCCCTGACTGCTGGGTCTACACTTAAGGATATGTTATCAATGAGGCAGTTTCAAGAGCTAAAGGATGCTATTATGCACTTATTGGTAGTGAGTTTTAGACCATGGCTCTGACACGAGTTATTTGTCAGAATCAGCCATTCTTGGAGGGTATTAGTGTCCTGGGGATTCTATAACTGCACCAATCATTTACAAACTTGGTCAGCCAGAGGCCCTTGACATTTGCTTTGATTTCGGAGTAGTAGAAGCCAAAAAGGAGTGGACCCAGCATGGACCCCTGAGGCACTCCACTAGTAACTGGCCACTTTGTGGAGCTGGACACCCCAGTCTTAACTTCTTCGGTCTTACTTGAAAGCCAAATGGCTATCCCCAGCAGGTGACACAGGGGTTTATACACAACTCTGAGTTTGCCTACAATGCCAGAGTTGAGTACTGTATCAAATCCCTAAGGCCAGGTCAAGGCAGGCAGTAAGCACCATTTTGCCTTTGTCCATTGCTTTGGTGACCTTCTCAAAGAAGGTACACCAGGTTGAGTAGGCATGATCTGCCTTGAACAAAACTAAACTGGGATGGATCTAGCGTCTGAAGATTTCCTGTGTCACTGTTAATCATTTCCATAACTTTTTCATGACTTTGCATAAGAGACTAGTCAGACTTATGGGTCTGCAGTTATCAAGGTCCGCCCTTATGTAGTGGAATGACATTCACATGGCACAAAGCCTGTCTGGAAGCCACAATTAAACAGTGACTCTAGTGGTCCTGACAGGGTGTGTTTCATGCTACTTAGGTGGCATCTTGCGATATTACAGGGGTTCAGCGATGCAGTATTCTTGGCATTGGAAAGCACATAGAGGACCTGCTCCCTAGTGATAGTTGGGAAGCAAATGCAATCAGACCTTACAACACAGTGCTATAATAGGTAAACACTAGGTAAATCAGTCTGCAGACTAATACAAACCCAACCACTAGTTACCAGAGGCCAGAATCAAACCCTGTACATTGTGCTTGTGAGGTAAAGACCTTAACTACAACACTGACCCTATCCCTGGCAAAGCCCAGCCCTGACTTGAACAGACAACCTCTTTCACTAAAGGCAAAAAATAGAGAAAATGCCACCACAATCTATCCATCATTTTGTTTTCATCATTGCCCATAATTAATTAGTTTTTTTTTTTTTTTTTTTTTGGTTTTCTTCCTGGATCTTGCTCTTTGAGGTTGAGAGGTATTAGTTTATCACAACCTGATGAGGTGTACCCCAGCAAATTGGCTGGAACTACTCAGTTTAAACAGTTTGACTTTGCAGGGCTGGTCTGTATTTTGTGAAATAAGCTGGAAAAGTGGCTGCCAAGTGTTCTTGTGGAGCAAACATAAAATACATTACTGTAGCCACAATTCTTTTTAGCCACAATCAGAAATCACAGTGTCAACAGTGGGGCTATTATTGTTCTGTATGGGGGAGGTCACTGGATGAGAATGACTGAACCAGATGTTATGAACAAATTAATTATTAGTCACGCTTTGTAGGACTGGTATGTACTTATGTAAAGCAAATGGGATTTTATCACAACTGGACATCTGTGGTGTACATGGTTAATGGCTGTAAATGATGGGTACAGACACTGGTGGATTATGACAGTATTTGAAATGGTCTTTTATGGTTGAAATGGGTAATTTTGTTATTACTGATCAGTACATTTTGTTCCACTTCTTTATGGAAAAATACATTTAAAACTCAGGAATAGGACTCCATAAAAGCATGTGCATTATGCATGGTACCCCCCCCCCCCAAAAAAAAAAATAAAAGGTCTGCGGAAGGGATTTATTGTTTGAAAACTGCCCAGGGTACATTTAATCTATCACCAACCAGATGGCTGAAGGGCAGGCATCTATCCTGAGGTTACAGCACCAGCAGAAGGGATGAAAGCCAAAGGGAGAGGTACAAAGATAGCAGAAGCTCCAACCAAACAAAGAGGTTGATGGAGGAGAGGGATCCAAGACCTCAGACTAAGACTATCATTAGTGATGCACTTGGAGATGTATGCATGCCAAAAGTGAACACCTAGGGGCTTGCTGTTTAGCTACAATTCTGAAGCAAATCATGCAAAGTCTGACATACAAGGCTGGATGCTATCATTATCAGCATCAGAACAGTTCTGAAGAGAAGTGGCTGATAGCCTTGCTAGATTCTGGAATGCAGTTGGATAAACCTTGACTTCACTGTACCTTACACCTGCAGGCCGCAGTGAAGCTGAAGCATCATTAAGTCTTGTACACCCTGCCAAGAGCATTCCTACTACTTAATCATTGTCAACTTAAATGGCATCTTAACTTAGTTTTGTCCAAAATAACATAATGGTCCATAAGTTCACTCAAAGAAATGGACCTCGCTGCAGGATTGACCAAGGGATCCATGTATTTAAAACCCCTACAGGATTAGCTCTTTTACAAAAGTTTTCTTTCTGAAGTTTTATTATGCTCTCAATTTTAGACATTACAATTTTAGTAAAATGCAAAAGCATTGAAGAAAGTAAAACAGTAATCATCAGAAAAAATAAGTTTTTGTGCAGGCACATCTGCTGGTGTATTCTTAAGAGGTTCTCATGGCACTCAAAACATGTACAACTGTTACAATAAAATTAAGGGAGTTTGAGCCTAGCTTTCAGTGGCCCTAAGTAGCCACCATCCATTTCATAAAATGGTGCAGTTCACTGAAACTTTGCATGGAGGCCACGGGGTACTATAACACCAAGTCAGGACATTTACAAAGGTAATCTCTCACTACAAATGCAGACCAAAAAAGAAAATATATACTTCATAGCTGTAAACAAGGTGAAAATAAGAAATAACTATGGTTTCTAGCTATGCAGACACAAGACTTACCCACAGTACATGATACCAAACAGAAGTGCCCCCAAAGTCTATGTGGAAGTCGGTATAACTGTCTTTCACACCCATCAAACAGTACTTCTGAACAAATGGTTTAGGGAAGACAGAGTCATCAGGCCAGTAGTTCTCCACCCATGAAAGATGTTTAGCAATGTCTGGAACACGGACCAGTTTTGACATCCTGAAAGAAAAAAATAAAATGGTTATCCTGTTGGTAAAACATGTAGGAATTAAGGAATAAAAAAGGCAGGTTAGATGGTGTGGAAGTAAAAATCTACAAAGACTGCTGACCCTGCTGAAGAATAGAGACCTAGCTATGACAAACTCCCACAGACTAGGAAAAATAGCATCTCCAAGGTAAAAGTCACACTTGAGTTTTCCCCCAGGCAGTCTGTGTTTAAAAGGCAGTAAGGCACAAATCCAAGCATACCTCTAAATCCACAGTATGACAATACTGGAGATCCATCAGATCAGCTCAAGTCTTCTGGAAGACTGACTACAACTTGTAAGAATTTACCATGACAGCAGAAGTCAGAGGAGGATCACTTCTGCAGTCCTCACTATTTCTCTAAAAGATTAGATTACCAAGAGTTGCCTCTTTTCTTGGTCTCAAATGGAAGACGCACTTAAGGGCTGTTTAACTGCAAGAGATGTCAAGAGGGTGTTGAGGACACACACACTGAAATGGGTGATCTGCACCTCAGCTGAGGTATATGTTAGTCCTGTGTCAAGCAACTCAGACAGGTGACACATTCACAGCCATTGATAAACACCAGAGGGAGAATCTTCAACTTACTAGGTACAATTTACTAGCACTTTGCTTTCTAGCTTCCATATGAACTTATCACACATTTTCTGAATATTTGTGCCTAGAGGGAAGTACGGTCATAGCCTCCAAGTAGTCAGTATAGTCTGAGTTACCCCTTGAGCTGAATCAAGGGGTACACATGCTGAGACAGGTGCATGGGATCTTCCTTTGCCCTATTCAGAAGACAGCAGAACCAGTGCTTGCAAGGTGCTTTTTGACAATTACTTCTGGCCTCTCCTCTCCAACTTTCTTATTACCCTGGTAAGCAAAGGAATATAAAGAACACATACAGAAACAGACCTGCCAATAGGAGGAGGTAGCCATTGCCTAAACTGGTTTGTGAGGTGCCCTCATGCAGAATTTCTTCGGCCATCTGCTGTCTGAAGAATTAAATCTCTCTCTCTGATGCAACTTACCTGTGAACAAGACAAAGAATCAAGCTCCCTTCTGGCATCTATTTGTGGGAATCCACAGAGGTCTTGCTGAAATGTCCTTTGATGAAATATAAAAGACCACCTATAGTCTAATGCTATTTCCCAAGCTTCCCTCACCAGCCTGCACAATAAGTAACACTAAGTAATCTTGCTTATGTACCACATCACTGTTGTACTGTCTGTCATATATAACAACCCTGTATTCCAGGTTTGGCCTGAAAGTCCAGATGACTGCGATCATGTCTTTTATGCTGCTACATCTCTTCCCATGTTGTGACCCAGGTGCCTTGAACATAGAAGTCTGCATTATGAGCTTCCCAGACTGTGTCCAAGGCACTAGTGGTGTGGGCTCAACTGCCTAGTGCCCGTTTGAAAAGAACCCCCTGGTGACTCCACCACTCTTCTCTGAAGAGATTGACCGTGCGGCTTCCAACTGATCCTTGCCTACCACTGAATTTTTCTCATATAGTCAAGCAGAAGCCATTGAAATGCATGCTATTTTTATGTCTATTAATGCTTATATTTGATATGTAGCTAGCTTAGAGTACTGCAACAGTTTCATTTATTTTTACTTTTTAGCTAAGAATAGTTTGACTTTGTTATATTACAGCTTAGCAAACGGATAAGTAAATGTTTCTTGTAATCATTTAATCTTGCCAGGAAGTTAGGTATTTCGTAGGAGATTAGTCTGCTGAAAGAGAAACATAAATCATGTCAAGAGTAAAGCATGAGAAGTATACTCCCATATGCATACCTTATCTAGTTACTATTTTCCCCCTTAGAAACTTGTGTTTTAATCACAAGTTGAAAAAGCTTTGCACGTTGTATGAACTAATCTTCTTTTTCTAATTTTAAAATATAAAACAAGCTGCATCTGAGTATACAGTTGAACTTCCCTGTACTCAGACTTTCCAGTATCATAATACTATGTGTTTGCATCCAGAATCTCTGACCGTCTGTGTTTGGGACTGAATAACTGCATATCTGCTAACAAATGTTCCTTTTCAGCTAGTGCTGTGCTCCCACCTCTAGCCTAGGTTTATTTGTTTTGCATCATATCACTAGAGACTGTGGGAGGGATCACTTCGACAAATACTGGGTGCCCATTCCAGTAAGTACTTTTAACTTACATTTTGTCTTTGAGTTCCTGTAGGTATCCGGTGATGTCAATACAGCTTTGGATTGCATGCACATTATTTACTGCACTGATTAATGCATTCTGTGTTCAGGTTTATGTTTGCAATTGTGAGTTTTTTATATCATATGCTACATGCATTAACCTGGAGAGGCCTGGTACTTTCAATCATATCTCTCAACCATACCAAATTACTTGTTTTTTACAGAGTTTTGGGGTCCAAATAATGGGGTGCCACGATTTCCGAGTGGCACCTCTTCATTTCCAACTTTTTCCCAGCTTTTTTATTTTTAATTTTTTTCCCCGCTTTTTTTTTGAGCTGATGTTATCATGTGCACAATGATGTCAGCTCTGTTGGGGCTACCAGCCTGACGGAATTGAGCTCAAGGGCTCAGTGTACACATTTCCGACTGGCTGGCTCACTTTGAATGCATTTCCACTGGATCTGCGAGCGGGAAACAGTTACTCAAATGGATCTTTTCTCTTTTAGTATCATCAGCGAGCGGGGATCAAACTGCACTTGGGAACGGTGGCGTTCTCTGTCTTGCGGGATCCGGGTGAATGAGATTCTGGTATCTGGCTGAAGCCTGAAATAGGAAACATGTTTTTTATTATTTATTCTGTGATGAGAGGCTGCTATGGTCTGAAACCATAGGAACCAAGCTGGTCAGGAACCTTGGACGATCAGGGAAAACAGCTATTCCATGGCTCCCCCGGCTCAGGGAAAACCAGGACCTGGGATTCCGAAACTGTAGGAATCGGAAGAAGAGAGGATGACTTAGGGCCTGGGGACCCCAAAAGACCCATCTCTATCAGAGTCCTAAGGAAACTCATCATCCTGTTCATGTCTGAGGGTAAGATGCTCCTGGAGGACCTGGTAGAAGTGGAGGAATGTGTGGATTTGGACAGGGAAACCCGGTGGGACCACATAACCACTTTATGGCACTCCCGACCCGGGAAACAACTCCGATGTCTTGGTTACAAAGGCCTCAGATCCCTGTGTGAACCAATCAGGGAGCCTATGACCACTAGCTCCAGATCCAACAAACACACTGGGTCGGAGCCCTGTGAAACCGACTGCCTTGGATCTGAGGGAGCTAACTAAGCCAAGGGGACAGGCATGGGATCAGAGGGTCTCTGATCCAAGAAGACTTTGGGTCTGCAGGTCAGTTCCTCAGCCTTCAGATCCGATCCTGCCAATGGCTGCTTTGGATCCAAAGGACTGCGATCCAAGAGCCTAGGCTTTTTCTAAGAATGAAGAGGAAGAAGCCCCCGGGAAAGCAGAGGAGGCTTTCCTCTGATTCTTTATGGCCACTGGAGGAGGAGGAGGAGCCGGAAACAAAGGGACCCCCTTGGGCCATGCCCTTGAACAACAACTTAAGTGTGCCAATTTGCCAATGCTCGAGGGTTGAACGAAGCACACACTGAACAATCAGCTTCGAGGTGGTCGGATCCTAACCAATAAATGCACTTCTTGTGGGTGTCAGAGTGAGGCATCTTACTCCTACAAGAACATCTCCTGAACCTGGTAGGTTTCTACGACATGGTCCTAACAAAACAAGCACAACAGTTCAAAAAACAGACCAACAACTACAACTCCAAAAACAGAGAACAATAAACCATACACACCACACACACACAAACAAGATAAATCCACCTAGCCCCACAAACCCTAACACTAACGAAAGGGAAGGGACTGGGAAAAAAAGGCACCAAGTGCCACAGCAAAAGACAAAAATTACCCTAACGCTACACGAGAACTAAGAACAAGGGGAGGGAAGGAAGAAAATAGATAACTACACTAAACTAACAAATTAGAAACACTTAGCTAAAAATTGCTGAAGGCAAAAAACCCAGAAAGAGTGCTGCAAGCCAGACTCACGTCAGTAGCTAACTGTGACAAACAAGATCTGGGATGGTTGAAGGAGACACACATATAACATATAACTATATATATCTATATATCTATATCTATATCTATATATATATATATATATATATATATATATATATATATATATTTATATACACATACATACATATACACACACACACATATATATCTATCTATCTATATATATATATATATATATATATATATATATATATATATATATATATATATATATAGTTCCACTTGAAACCGTCAAATTACCACATCATCGAACCTTAAAACATCGAGACCACAGCGTCACAAAACTGAGATCGAAAACTGACATCATTGAGACGCGTAAGATCAAAAAAGTACAGTTTTGTACCTAAAACAAACCCAAAACGAATTTGGTTACCCGAAATGAACTAAAACAAAGTGCTGACACAGCTACCAAAGGAAAAAAGAAAGTGACCACAAAGTCAGACAAATATTAGCGCTTTCTTCCACTTTATTATCACGTGGACTTCTTCAGAAAAACCAGGACGCCTCCCTGCATCCTGGTTTTATACTTGATATACAGGAAATGATGTTATTCTATAGTGACAATGATATTAAACTTTTGTGTTTTAAAGTGAAAAATCATTAAAATGCATTACTTAAAATTTATCAAATTATGTTGATTCTAAAACATTTCATTTTTATAAAAAACACGGTAAATAATTGATAAAATATGACCATATTAAATAAAAATCTTATATACCAACAAGGTATAATGTTAGAGAATCACTCTCTTATAAACATGTCCAAACACTATTTTATCTAAAGAAGCATACATTATGTTAGTAATTGTTATCACATTGGAATCACAACTTGAACCTTTTAAAAAATACATTATGATATTGTTGGTTACTTATTAAAATCACAAGTTCACCAATTAATATTGTTTAAATCAATGTTTGTGAATAGATAAAGTGAATGTAATGAATGTTTGTCTAATAACTCTGTCATTCCTCACCAAGAAAAAAATTGATGTACATTCTCGCGTGCGTAATCGCACCAGATCTCTCGTGACAATTGAGTGCACTCGTATGAACATGTGCACTGGTGTCTGTACACTCTAGCCGTCCCATAAGGACTCATATTCCTACTATCGTAGTCTTGTCACACACATGTGTGCGCTCACACTTGCCCTCTTGCCTACATGCACACACTTGACAGACACACTGGTGGAACCACAACCACCGCAGATGTACTACCCCACACTCACATCCACGTCCACAAACCCACAAACTCTCAAACAGACGCACTCATACTCGAAGCCGCGAACATACAGATGATCGTGCCAGCCCAGCGTGACAATCACACATGCTCTCACAAATGGCACACACAGAGAGGTGTGTGTATGTGTGAGAGCTCTCACGCTCTCTGGAAGCCCTAATGTGTAAGATGTGAATACTCTGTGTGAGATACTTGGAATGACTAAGAGGTGCGTTAAGTGTACTATTACTATAAATACTGACTTAAACTGCTATCTCGACCCTCCATACCAATTTGATGATGGGTGATAGATGTCCCTGTGTGAACGTATAGAAAAAATATCTCTATTTCAGATATAGTAGAAAATGTTTTGAATATAATTATCTGTCTATTAAGAAGCATTTGATATTAATCGCTTCATTAAGACCAGGGGGTCCATCAGCCCCTAAACATAACTGCCATAATGATTCCTTTTGCTCCAATTTGTTGTTCAAATCACCCTTTAACAAGCTTTTTTCTACATGGTCTATGACAAAGAACTCAAATTTCTTGAAATCCACACACTCCTGTGAGTGTCTAGCCAACAAATTGTTTCTATCTTTGTTCTTAATGGCTAGGGTATGCTCATAGATCCTACGTTTTAGCATCCTTTTGGTTTTTCCTACATAATAATTGTCACATGTTGAACACGTGGCTATATAAACCACATATTCACTGTGGGCACTACACTTGTAGACACTAGTAGAAAGAAGGGAACTTTTGCATGTCAGAATTGTAGACAGTGCAGATATATCACCAATACCTCTTTTGTAACACTCAAACATCTAAAAAAGACATTTTGGGCGCATAAATATTATAATTGTCACAGTGAATATGTGGTTTATATAGCCACGTGTTCAACATGTGACAATTATTATGTAGGAAAAACCAAAAGGATGCTAAAACGTAGGATCTATGAGCATACCCTAGCCATTAAGAACAAAGATAGAAACAATTCGTTGGCTAGACACTCACAGGAGTGTGTGGATTTCAAGAAATTTGAGTTCTTTGTCATAGACCATGTAGAAAAAAGCTTGTTAAAGGGTGATTTGAACAACAAACTGGAGCAAAAGGAATCATTATGGCAGTTATGTTTAGGGGCTGACGGACCCCCTGGTCTTAATGAAGCGATTAATATCAAATGCTTCTTAATAGACAGATAATTATATTCAAAAAATTTTCTACTATATCTGAAATAGAGATATTTTTTCTATACGTTCACACAGGGACATCTATCACCCATCATCAAATTGGTATGGAGGGTCGAGATAGCAGTTTAAGTCAGTATTTACAGTAATAGTACACTTAACGCACCTCTTAGTCATTCCAAGTATCTCACACAGAGTATTCACATCTTACACATTAGGGCTTCCAGAGAGCGTGAGAGCTCTCACACATACACACACCTCTCTGTGTGTGCCATTTGTGAGAGCATGTGTGATTGTCTACGTCTGTGGGCTGGCACGATCATCTGTATGTTCGCGGCTTCGAGAGTATGAGTGCGTCTGTTTGAGAGTTTGTGGGTTTGTGGGTACGTGGATGTGAGTGTGGGGTAGTACATCTGCGGTGGTTGTGGTTCCACCAGTGTGTCTGCCAAGTGTGTGCATGTAGGCAAGAGGGCAGTGTGAGCACATGTGTGTGACAAGACTACGATAGTAGGAATATGAGTCCTTATGGGACGGCTAGAGTGTACAGACACCAGTGCACATGTTCATACGAGTGCACTCAATTGTCACGAGAGATCTGGTGCGATTACGCACGCGAGAATGTACATCAATTTTTTTCTTGGTGAGGAATGACAGAGTTATTAGACAAACATTCATTACATTCACTTTATCTATTCACAAACATTGATTTAAACAATATTAATTGGTGGACTTGTGATTTTAATAAGTAACCAACAATATCATAATGTATTGTTTAAAAGGTTCAAGTTGTGATTCCAATGTGATAACAATTACTAACATAATGTATGCTTCTTTAGATAAAATAGTGTTTGGACATGTTTATAAGACAGTGATTCTCTAACATTATACCTTGTTGGTATATAAGATTTTTATTTAATATGGTCATATTTTATCAATTATTTACCATGTTTTTTATAAAAATGAAATGTTTTAGAATCAACATAATTTGATAAATTTTAAGTAATGCATTTTAATGATTTTTCACTTTAAAACACAAAAGTTTAACATCATTGTCACTATAGAATAACATCATTTCCTGTATATCAAGTATAAAACCAGGATGCAGGGAGGCGTCCTGGTTTTTCTGAAGAAGTCCACGTGATAATAAAGTGGAAGAAAGCGCTAATATTTATCTGACTTTGTGGTCACTTTCTTTTTTCCTTTGGTAGCTGTGTCAGCACTTTGTTTTAGTTCATTTCGGGTAACCGAATTCGTTTTGGGTTTGTTTTTGGTTTTCGAGCGACCGAGTGAAGACTGAGGGATGGCTGCAGATGTTACCTCCCAGGATCCGTTATTGAACGTATCCATCTACCCGACGCCGGGCGTTGAAAGAGCGGTTGGAGCTGAAGAGCTGAACCAGCGCGAGAAGCCTGAGCAGGATTTAATCCAAACTATCACGGAGATAGTTCTAAGTTGCTTAAACCGGAAATCAGTGTCTAATGACAACGAGCAGGTTGGAGAAGCTATGAAAACTACAGGTGGTTCTGGTTTCATTACGGAAGTTCCATCCAATAACTATTCAAATGGAATGAACATTTCGAACGCAAACGTCGATATTAAGGAAACCTCTGATAAATCCGAATATGCTGGCAACGTTTGGGGGTTTATTACTAAACAGCAAGCAAACCCATTTTCGGAAATTCGGAGTTCTACTAGTATTCAATCAGTAAGTAACAGCAATTTAATACAAAACTGTAAAAAATCGATTTTTGACTTAGAACGAATGGTTTCCAGGCATGCAACATTAAGCCTGGAGACACAATACCTGAGTGAATGTGTCTCAAGAAATTTTGTACCAAAGGGTCTCAGGACTGCCAAATTTCCTAATTGTGTGAGCCCTGGTGATGAATTATGTATGGCACTAACCAAGCTTTATAATGACACTGGCATAGCCATGATGCGTATTTTGTTAGGGCATTATGAAGGCGAATTGAAGGTTTTAACAGAGAAAATCAAAATTCTGGACAGGGAAATCAAACAACAAAGTTGTTTTTCTCAATTGATTTCCCTCTACAATAGCATCGAAGCCAAGACCAACAGGCTTCGAGCCACTATCATTGTAAGAAAACAAAATAAGTTACGAAGGGATATAGTAGCTTATGAATCCAATGAAGCTTACATTTGTTCTAGCAATGATAGTGATGACACCATGATTAACAATTTAAACAAAGATGGTATGATTTTTACTGATTCAGTAGACAAGGAGCCAGCAACAAATGTTATAAATAATAACCAGGTTCCTCAACTTGAGCCTTTGACCACCAATATTCGATCGACAGGTGGGCAAGAACAGATAACACACACTGATAGTCAATTGATTAATAACAACGAAGTATTTGCTAGCAATGATGTTGTTGCTTCCACTAGTTTCGCTGAAGTTGTTAATTCTAACAACACAAAGGCTGTCCCTTTTTACCAACAAAGAATACAGCCAAAGAGGACTACCAGGTGGTTCAACTCAACTCAATACAAAGCGAAACCGAAAGGGAAAAGCAGAAGGAAGTGGTGATTCCACCGCTTAGTGACAATGAATATCACATCAGTGTTGTGAACTTTAGTGACTTTACAATCACAGAGGCTTGCGTCAATGTTTTGAAGAAAGGTTTTAATTTTATTCCTGCCAACAATATTAAGATTGGTAATCTGTTGGTAGATTTTAGATTGTATATGCGTAAATTAAATCTAAAATATATTCTACATGATGTAGCAGTGAACACTCCAGAACATGGTAGGAGGTTGAAGAGACCTAGCACATTTAATCCAGCTTTAGTAAACACATTGCAGGTATTCCAGAAAACATGTGAAAAGGAGTTTAGGAAAATGGACACTAGTGAAATGGAAGATAATTTAACGAATTTAGAATGTGAAGCTCTGTCCGACTTGTCTCGTTCTCCTGATATTAGAGTCATGAGGGCAGACAAGGGGGGAAAGCTGGTTATCATGAATAGAATAGATTACGTTGAACACATTTTGTCCTTACTTAATGACACTATTAATTATAAAAGTGTCAGTTTGGAATTTGTCTTGAATAAGTACAGGAGGGTAGACACTCATTTATTTGACATGTTGTGTCAAGAGGAAATAGACAATTTGGATTATGATTTTTTGATGGTTGAATACCCAAAATTAGGTAATTTTTTTGGGATTCCCAAATTACATCATAATAATGAAGAACTAACTTTTAGGCCCATAGTGTCAGCTAAAAATTCCAAAACTGAACGAATATCAGTTTGGTTAGACGATACTCTAAATCAAATAGCTCAAAAAGCAGAGTATTATATTAGGGATTCCTGGCACTTATTGGAGAGCCTAGGACGGTCCAATCTGAACCTGGAGGAATTTAATTTTGCAACTCTTGATGTTAAGAGCCTATACACCTGTATAGACCAAGAGTTGGGGATAGAACACTTAAGAAATTATCTGACACAAAACACAGAACTGCAAAATTCAAGAATCAACACCATCTGTGCTCTAATGGAAATTGTCTTAGAAAATATTTTTTTCCAGTTTGACAACAATATATACCAGCAAATATCTGGTGTTGCGATGGGGGCCAGAGTTGCACCGGCCTTTGCCAACATTGTTATGGCAGATTGGGAGCAGGTACATCTTAAAAAGCATCCGTATTTCGACAAAGTTAAGTTCTATGGTAGGTACATAGATGATTTGGTGTTTGCATGGGTAGGAGAAAGAATTGAATTTGAAACTATGGTCGAAGATTTAAACAAAACCACAAGTTTCTTGGTATTCAAACACAGTGGGTATGGCAAGTCCATTAATTATCTGGACATTTGCCTCTACATTGACCATACAAAAAATATTTTACAAAGTAAAATATACAGAAAGCCCTGTTTCACCAATCAGTACCTTCACAGAGACAGTTTGCATCCCACCCACATGAAGAGAAATGTCATCAAGGGCCAGATGATTAGGCTTAGTAGATTAACATCAGAAGATAACATATATTATGATGAGTTATCACAGTTAAGAAATTTATTTTTGGCCAGAGGTTATAAAAAACATTTGTTAAAAAGGATTGAAAAGGAAGTAAAAATGCTTCGCCACGGAGTAGCTGGACCAATTTTGTTAAGTAACAACACGGCCCATTTAGAAGAAGTTTCAATAGGTGTTACTACAGATAGACAAAAACATGAAGAATTCCACACTGCTTTCCCTCTTCCCATATCAAATGAATTGGGAAATATAAGAGGTATTATAGAAAGAAATTGGAGTATAATCATAGGGAATAGAGAGCTTATGGCATGTGTAGGTATAAAACCATGTTTTACATATAAGAATGTAACCAATTTAAAAAGTATGTTAGAAATTGATAACAAAACAAGTGTAGTGCCCACTAGGGACACTAGTAGAAAGAAGGGAACTTTTGCATGTCAGAATTGTAGACAGTGCAGATATATCACCAATACCTCTTTTGTAACACTCAAACATCTAAAAAAGACATTTTGGGCGCATAAATATTATAATTGTCACAGTGAATATGTGGTTTATATAGCCACGTGTTCAACATGTGACAATTATTATGTAGGAAAAACCAAAAGGATGCTAAAACGTAGGATCTATGAGCATACCCTAGCCATTAAGAACAAAGATAGAAACAATTCGTTGGCTAGACACTCACAGGAGTGTGTGGATTTCAAGAAATTTGAGTTCTTTGTCATAGACCATGTAGAAAAAAGCTTGTTAAAGGGTGATTTGAACAACAAATTGGAGCAAAAGGAATCATTATGGCAGTTATGTTTAGGGGCTGACGGACCCCCTGGTCTTAATGAAGCGATTAATATCAAATGCTTCTTAATAGACAGATAATTATATTCAAAAAATTTTCTACTATATCTGAAATAGAGATATTTTTTCTATACGTTCACACAGGGACATCTATCACCCATCATCAAACTGGTATGGAGGGTCGAGATAGCAGTTTAAGTCAGTATTTATAGTAATAGTACACTTAACGCACCTCTTAGTCATTCCAAGTATCTCACACAGAGTATTCACATCTTACACATTAGGGCTTCCAGAGAGCGTGACAGCTCTCACACATACACACACCTCTCTGTGTGTGCCATTTGTGAGAGCATGTGTGATTGTCTACGTCTGTGGGCTGGCACGATCATCTGTATGTTCGCGGCTTCGAGAGTATGAGTGCGTCTGTTTGAGAGTTTGTGGGT
Organism: Protopterus annectens; assembly: GCF_019279795.1. Taxonomy (NCBI): domain Eukaryota; kingdom Metazoa; phylum Chordata; order Ceratodontiformes; family Protopteridae; genus Protopterus; species Protopterus annectens. The sequence continues at coordinate 1,123,051,399 of NC_056745.1, forward strand.
TTGTGGGTACGTGGATGTGAGTGTGGGGTAGTACATCTGCGGTGGTTGTGGTTCCACCAGTGTGTCTGTCAAGTGTGTGCATGTAGGCAAGAGGGCAAGTGTGAGCGCACACATGTGTGTGACAAGACTACGATAGTAGGAATATGAGTCCTTATGGGACGGCTAGAGTGTACAGACACCAGTGCACATGTTCATACGAGTGCACTCAATTGTCACGAGAGATCTGGTGCGATTACGCACGCGAGAATGTACATCAATTTTTTTCTTGGTGAGGAATGACAGAGTTATTAGACAAACATTCACTACATTCACTTTATCTATTCACAAACATTGATTTAAACAATATTAATTGGTGAACTTGTGATTTTAATAAGTAACCAACAATATCATAATGTATTGTTTAAAAGGTTCAAGTTGTGATTCCAATGTGATAACAATTACTAACATAATGTATGCTTCTTTAGATAAAATAGTGTTTGGACATGTTTATAAGAGAGTGATTCTCTAACATTATACCTTGTTGGTATATAAGATTTTTATTTAATATGGTCATATTTTATCAATTATTTACCATGTTTTTTATAAAAATTAAATGTTTTAGAATCAACATAATTTGATAAATTTTAAGTAATGCATTTTAATGATTTTTCACTTTAAAACACAAAAGTTTAACATCATTGTCACTATAGAATAACATCATTTCCTGTATATCAAGTATAAAACCAGGATGCAGGGAGGCGTCCTGGTTTTTCTGAAGAAGTCCACGTGATAATAAAGTGGAAGAAAGCGCTAATATTTATCTGACTTTGTGGTCACTTTCTTTTTTCCTTTGGTAGCTGTGTCAGCACTTTGTTACAGTTTTGTACCTACCATAAATGTAGATGTTCGAGTGTTCACCCTGATGCAGTCATCACACTTGGGTTATCCTGCAGTCAGGCGGTCCCGCAGTCGGCCCGAATTCCAAAGTCTTGGTCCAGCGTCGGTTGCTGTCGCTTCTTCCCTGACATCAGTGCGTCAGGGGTATATAAGAGGCATCTGACGCCATTTTCTACAGTTTTTCTTGCCCCAGATGTCAGGTGCCCCCAAAAGGTATGCAATATATATATATATATATATATATATATATATATATATATATATATATACATATGGCTATATAAAAATAAAACAAAACCCTTAGGTACAAGCAAATACACCACAGAGGTAGTATAGGATAAAGTGGTAGAGATAAGTTCAGCTAGTTCAGAGGGGATGGAGGGAGGGTAACCTGGACTGCAGCAGGGTGAACACTCGAACATCTACATTTACGGTAGGTACAAAACTGTACTATGTTCATAGTGTTACCCTGCTGCAGTCATCACACTTGGGTGGAATCCCAATGCTAAGGAGGGGAGGTGGAGTCAAACAGGGTTAGAAGAGGCTAGTAGGCCCTGCAAAACTGCAGTGGCAAAACCAGCTCTAGTCTTAGAGTAAAGAGGTAAGTGATAGTGTTTGGTGAAGGTGTGCACTGAACTCCAAGTAGCAGCTTCCAGAATATCCTTGGTTGGCACTCCCCTGAGAAAGGCTGTTGATGTAGCTGTAGCCCTGGTGGAGTGGGACCTAATGTTAGCAGGTACTGGTTTCCCATGATGTGTGTAGCAGAAATGTATGCAATGTCCTATCCATTTAGAAATGGTCTGTTTTGAGATAGCTTTTCCTTGTGATCCTGTAGCATAGGCTACAAAGAGCTGGTCAGTTTTTCTGAAAGCCTTAGTTTTATCCAAGTAGTAACGTAATTGCCTGTGAATGTCCAAAGAGTGCATGAGTCTTTCTCCTTTGTTCTGGGGATTTGGGAAGAAGGTGGTCAAGTGAATGGTTTGGTTTAGGCCCACACTGGATACCACCTTTGGCATAAAGGAAGGATTAGTTCATAGAGAAACTCTGTCTTGACGAAAAATGAGGAAAGGTTCCACTGCCATTAGTGCCTGTAGCTCTGAGACTCTTCTAGCTGAGGTTATTGCTAGTAGTAGGGCAGTTTTCCATGAATGAAATTTTAAATCAGTTGAAAAAGCTGGTTCAAAAGGCGGCAGTGTAAGCTTTTCCAGGACAAAGTTGAGATCCCAAATAGGTGTTGGAGCTCTCCTTGGTGGTCTTAAGTTCTTAGCCCCTCTGAGGTATTGTCTTAGGAGTGGATGTGAAAATAGAGGAGGATCCGTGCTGAAATTGCTGAGGCATGGATCTTAATAGGTGAAAAGGAAAGCCCTTTGGGTAACATCTCAGTTAAATATTGTAGAATCTGAGGAATGTTCAGCTCCAGGGGATTTAGGCCTTTAGCCTGGTTCCAGGAGCAAAATCTTTTCCATTTGTCTGAATAGGTTTTCCTGGTGCTGGGCCTCCTGGCCTCCAGAATGACATCCATAACAGCTTTGGATAAAGGTGTTGGCTGGTTGTTTAGGTAATTTGCCATGCAGCCAGGTTTAAAGTCTTGAGCTGGCTGTGTAGAATCAGATTGTCTCACTGGGTGAGGAATTTGTGGCAAAATCCATGGTGGGCCCTGGGCCATGGTCCTTACAATTGGATACCAATGTTGGCGTGGCCAATCTGGTGCAACGAGAATCATTTGTGGCCTCTCTAATCTGACTTTCAGCAGTACCTTTGCTAGAAGAGGCAGTGGAGGGAAGGCATACACTGTTAATGTTTTCCAACTAAATGAGAGAGCATCCACTTTCCAAGCTAGTGAATGGAAGGTCTTTGTGCAAAATTTTTGAAGTTGGTGGTTGTGGGGGCTTGCAAACAGATCTATGTCTGGGCGTCCCCATTTTTGAGCTATCATTGCAAATACTTGTGGATCTAGTTTCCATTCGTGTGGATCCATGATGTTTCTGCTTAGGTCGTCTGCCAATGTGTTTTTCTTTCCTGGCAGGAATTGTGCTTGTAACTGAACCTGGTAAGACAGTGCAGTGTTCCACAAGGTCATTGCTTGCCTGCATAGAGGGTAGGAATGTGTGCCCCCTTGCTTGTTTATGTACCACATAACTGTGGTGTTGTCTGTCCTTATTAGTAGTTGTCCTGGGTGTAGAAGGTCCTTGAAAGCTGTTAGGGCATTCTGCACTGCTAGCATTTCTTTTTGATTGATATGCAGGTGTCTCTGATCTGTAGTCCATTTGCCCTGAATGGACTGTCCTGCCATGTGTGCTCCCCAGGCATAGTCTGATGCATCTGTTGTCGTAGTTTGCCTGGCTGTGGGTAAGGTGAAAGACTGTCCCTTGTTGAGGTGACATGCCTGTGCCCACCATAGAAACTCCTAATGAAGGCAGGGAATGAGTGGAATCATTGTTTCCAAGCTGTGGCTGTGCTGAGTCCATACACTTTTCAGGTACCATTGTAATTTCCTCATATGCAGTTTTGCAAATGGTATAAGTAGAATGCAAGATGCCATGAATCCCAAGGCCTGCAGAATTTTTCTTGCAGGGAGTTGGGTCTTTGTTGCCATTATTTTGAAATACTGAAGCGGTTGTCGTTGTTTGTCTGGCATGAGATAAGCCATCTGGGCCGTTGTATTCAAGCTGGCACCCAGGAATGTTATGTTTTGCGAGGGCACTAGTTTTGATTTCTTTTTGTTTACTGTGCACCCTAGACAACTTAGAAGGTGTTTGACAAATGCCAGATGCTGTAAAAGAATGTCCTTGCTTTCTACTTGACTAAGACAGTCGTCCAGGTATGGGTATATTTGAATTCCTCTTTGCCTGCAGTATGCAATTATTGGTGCCAGGCATTTTGTGAAGACCCTGGGTGCAGTAGATAAGCCAAAGGGCAGTGCAGAGAATTGATAATGCGTTGAACCTGCAATTAAGTGGAGGTATCTTCTGCAATTTTGTCTGATAGGGACATGCAGGTATGCCTCCTTGAGGTCCAAAGTGACTAGCCAAGCATTCTTGCCCAGCATGGGAAGAAGCTGCTGTAGTATTAGCATTTTGAATTTTGGTACTTGCAGATATGTGTTCAGAATTGAAAGATCCAGAATGGCTCTCTATGCTTTGTCCTTTCTTGGAACTAGGAAGAGTCTTGAGTAATATCCTTGTCTCTGCTCCTGTGTGGGTACCTGTTGAATGTCTCTCATGTTCATGAGAGCTGTAATTTGTTTTTGTGCCTCTGCCCATTGATTTGGTGGCAGGTTTGGCATTCCTTTGATCCTTGGTAAGGTATGAAAGTGGAATCTGTATCCTTGAGAGACAATGTTTAGAACCCATTTGTCTTTTGTGATGATGTGCCAGTTGTCTGCAAAAAATGCTAGTTTTCCTCCCAAGGGTGTTGCCAGGAGAGTTGCTTGATAGTTTGAGGATAGAGTCATTGAGTCTGCCTTCTGCTAGCTTGGGGCCTGTCTTTTCCTCCTTTCTGGGTAGCAGAACCCCATTGGCGAGGTTTGTAAGGGCCCTGTGACTGACCTCTGCCCCTTGAGCATCTGTATTTGCCCCTCTGTGATCTGTCTGAAGCTGGAAAGGACCAATTTTTGTTGGCCAATTTCTGCTGAAGCGAGGGGGTTGTACCTGCAAGAAATCCTTGACCGTTTGCATAGATTTAGCCTTACCCTCCATTTTCTTTAAAACCTCTTCTGCTTTGACACCAAATAATACATCCTGTTGTAAAGGTGCATCTAATAATTTTGCTTTAACATGGTCAGGAAGGGATTTCTCTTTTAACCAAGCATGTCTACGAATGACTGAGCCAGTAACAACTGCTCTACAGGAAGTTTCCAGTGAATCAAATCCGCATTGTAAAGTATGCTTGCCCACCTGTTCAGCTGCATGCAACAGATCCTGCATTTCCTTGAACTCAGGCTGTTCTGAGTGTGTGCTCATTTTTTGTTTTAACTCAGACATCAGAAATTGTTGATATTTCAGCATGTGAAACTGGCAATTTAATGCTCTCATAGCCAGAGTTGCAGAGGTGTATATTTTCTTTCCCCATCTATCTAGGGTTCTGGAATCTCTTTCAGAGGGCACAGGATTTTTAGCCATAGAAGCCTTTGCTCCCTTAGGACACTGGGATACGGTTTCTGGGTCAGCTACAGGGCTTTTATAAAGGAATTTGTGTGAGTCAGGTACTCTGTAGTATCTGTCTGGTTTGGCTGGAGCAGGAGGTAGAGAGTCTGGATTTAAACTAGACTCCAAGTAGACATCATCCACAGTATCTAAAACAGGAGGA